>NW_018404557.1:287846-370210 GCF_002113885.1 Mizuhopecten yessoensis
TATAATACGTATTGTTTGTCACATCTCGGTATAATACGTATTATATGTCACATCTCGGTATAATACGTATTGTACGTCACATCTCGGTATAATACGTATTGTACGTCACATCTCGGTATAATACGTATTGTTTGTCACATCTCGGTATAATACTTATTATATGTCACATCTCGGTATAATACCTATTGTATGTCACATCTTGGTATAATACGTATTGTTTGTCACATCTCGGTATAATACGTATTATATGTCACATCTCGGTATACATCTCGGTATAATACGTATTGTATGTCACATCTCGGTATAATACGTATTATATGTCACATCTCGGTATAATACGTATTGTATGTCACATCTCGGTATAATACATATTGTAGGTCACATATCGGTATTATCCGTATTCATTATCTACCTTGAGGGTGTAACAGAGAAATATCAAACTCTCGGGGTTGATTTTTTTGGTTGTCTTACCCTCGGCAGAGCCTCGGGATAGACAACCAAAAAACATCACCCCTCGGGTTGGAGATTTCTCTGTCACACCCTCAAGGTAGGGGAAGATTATTAATCTTACCCTTAGGGTGCGACAGAAAAAGCTTACGCTCGGATGTGACAGAGAAATATTAGCCTCGGGTTTGAAAGAGAAATCTTGAACAGGTACAACGAGAGGTAAATCTGTGAATGGTGAAAGAATACTATATAAATCTGTCTGTTAAATGTTAATTGATACCGTAACATAAATTCAGATATAATAACTGTCTTTCTGTCAAGACAAAGGAATCATTGTAATGAAAGAAGATCTGGACAATGTTTAAAAGTATTACAATAACAATTATTGATGTATTGTTCTCATATCTGAGTGATGGGACCAGGAATAACACCGAACGTTGAGTTCTTACTTTCGATAGTGATGGCAAAAAGAATAAATAGTGACATATCTGGAACGGAATCATGATCGTAGGATATAGAGTAATGATCTTCTATTTTCAGGCATAAAACCTCCAGTATGAACCATCTGTACGAACATTGTATAACACTGTGTATCACCTAGTTTGTACCGACAGTATATAACACTGTATACCACCTAGTCTGTACCTAGTCTGTACCGACAATATATAATAACACTGTGTACCAAATAGTCTGTACCGACAGTATATAACACTGTGTACCACCTAGTCTGTACCGACATTATATAACACTGTATATCACCTAATCTGTACCGACAGTATATAACACTGTATACCACCTAGTCTGTACCGACAGTATACAACACTGTGTATTACCTAGTCTGTACCGACAGTATATAACACTGTGTACCACCTAGTCTGTAACGAGTCTGTACCGACAGTGTATAACACTGTATACCACCTAGTCTGTACCGACAGTGTATAACACTGTGTACCACCTCGTCTGTACAGACAGTGTTTAACACTGTATACGACCTCGTCTGTACCGACAGTGTATAACACTAAAAGACCTAGTCTGTACCGACAGTATATAACACTATGTACCACCTAGTCTGTACCGACAGTATATAATGCTGTGTACCACCTAGTCTGTACCGACAGTGTTTAACACTGTATAGGACCTCGTCTGTACCGACAGTGTATAACACTGTATACCACCTAGTCTGTACCGACAGTGTATAACACTGTTTACCACATAGTCTGTACTGACTGTGTATAACACTGTGTACCACCTAGTCTGTACCGACAGTATATAATGCTGTGTACCACCTAGTCTGTACCGACAGTGTTTAACACTGTATACGACCTCGTCTGTACCGACAGTGTATAACACTAAAAGACCTAGTCTGTACCGACAGTATATAACACTATGTACCACCTAGTCTGTACCGACAGTATATAACCCTGTATACGACCTAGTCTGTACCGACAGTATATAACACTGCATACAACCTAGTCTGTACCGACAGTGTATAACACTGTACACAACCTAGATATATAATAACACTGTGTACCAAATAGTCTGTACCAACAGTATATAACACTGTGTACCGCCTGGTCTGTACCGACAGTATATAACACCGTGTACCACCTAGTCTGTACCGACAGTGTATTACACTGTGTACCACATAGTCTGTACCGACAGTGTATAACACTATACGACCTAGTCTGTCCGAACATTGTATAACACTGTGTACCAAATAGTCTGTACCGACAGTATAAAACACTGTGTACCACCTAGTCTGTACCGACAATATGCAACACGTTGTACCACCTAGTCTGTACCGACAATATGTAACACTGTGTACCACCTAGTCTGTACCGACAATATGCAACACTGTTTACCACCTAGTCCGTACCGACAGTATATAATGCTTTGTACCACCTAGTCTGTACCGACAGTATATAATGCTGTGTACCACCTAGTCTGTACCGACAATATGCAACGCTGTTTACCACCTAGTCCGTACCAACAGTATATAATGCTTTGTACCACCTGGTCTGTACCGACAGTATATAATGCTTTGTACCACCTAGTCTGTACCGACAGTATATAACACTGTTTACCACCTAGTCTGTACCGTCAATATGCAACACCGTTTACCACCTAGTCTGTACCGACAATATGCAACACGTTGTACCACCTAGTCTGTACCGACAGTATATAACACTGTTTAACACATATTCTGTACCGCCAGTATATCACACTGTGTACCACCTAGTCTGTACCTTGTCTGTACCGACAGTATATAATGCTTTGTACCATCTAGTCTGTACCGACAGTATAAAATGCTTTGTACCACCTAGTCTGTACCGACAGTATATAATGCTGTGTACCACCTAGTCTGTACCGACAATATGCAACACTTTTTACCACTTAGTCCGTACCGACAGTATATAATACTTTGTACCACCTAGTCTGTACCGACAGTATATAACACTGTGTACCACCTAGTCTGTAACGCCAGTATATATCACTGTTTTCCACCTAGTCTGTACAGACAGTTTATAATGCTTTGTACCACATAGTCTGTACCGACAGTATATAACACAGTGTACCACTTAGTCTGTACCGGAAGTATATAACACTGGTTACCAAGTAGTCTGTACCGACAGTATAAAATGCTTCGTACCACCTAGTCTGTACCGACAATATGCAACACTGTTTACCACCTAGTCCGTACCGACAGTATATAATACTTTGTACCACCTAGTCTATACCTACAGTATATAATGCTGTGTACCACCTAGTCTGTACCGACAGTGTATAACACAGTATACGACCTAGTCTGTACCGACAGTGTATAACACTGTATACGACCTAGTCTCTAACGACAGTGTATAACACTGTATATGACCTAGTCTGTACCGACAGTGTATAACACTGTATATGACCTAGTCTGTACTGACAATGTATAACACTGTGTACCACCTAATCTGTACCGATATTGCATTATGTGCAGTAGTTATGCTAATCACACAATGTGTCGATTGTATGAAGCGCTCTACGTGTGTACTAACTTTAGTCTTCACCGATCGTGAGTAGAATTTATGTTTTCCAACGAACTCTACACTTTGAATTGCAAAATAGAACAAAAGGCTTTCGAAAAATATTTCCAATTTTAAAATGTAAATATTTGGCGACAGAGACAGTATCCGCTGTAAAACAAAATGGTAATTTGACTTCCTCAAGCCATTTTCTGCCAAGGTTTGGTTTGATACAAAATGGCAGTCTAGTCTCCTTGTTACTGTGATTTTGGAAATATATCTGTTGCACATACACTTAATGTACGACCTACTTGTATGTGAATTGACTTGATTGTTTTGGTGTATAATTGTGCAGGTTCCTATTAATGGCTGTTATCGATCAGAACGGAATGGAAATGGACCTATACATCTTCTCTACATCATTCTGAAAATAATATGATAAGTCATGAAGCATCCTGGGTAGGAATTTAATCGTTTATCACGTTACACACCAAAATCGACCTACTTTCGGCTAGTCTGCCACCAGTCTACGGAGCAGGGGAAGCAACTCCGATGATCAAATGATGAAAAAGAAATTGAGAGTTGTTTCCCTTATGTCGAAAGTTATCAGAAGACCAACTTTTTACAATTAAATTAAGATACGCAAGTGTGCTTGTTCCATTTAGGACCAAACAAAGATGAAAAAGACAAGCAGGGTCTATTCATATTTTCCACAAATCATGAAGTGTCTGGATGACGGGCACTAAAAAGACATAAAGTTTGTGGGGTCACTGATCCTTATATAATACGTACGGAAAAAAATGTTCTACTATATTTCAAGTAAATGTAAACGTAATTAAAAAGCCTTTACCTTTGTGATAATGAGGTACGTATATAATTATGTGCATCAAATCGTGTGAACCTCGCTGAAGACATCCTAGTGTACCTGTTGCATGTGTACTATAATACAAAAACTCTACCACTTTTGATCCCGTTTCTCTACGATTGGGTTGGTAAAAGAACTTCACCAGGCTTATCTACTTTTCTCAAATTACTGAGTTCTCTCCGGATAAATGTGAGTGATTGAGAGTGTGTATGTCAGGGTGACTAGAAACTCTTGAAAACAAAAAGAAATATCTTTGGGTGAAAATTTCATCTAAACCTCCTTTTTATGGAAAATTACTATATCCGACTACATATACAATTTATTTATTTAACAATTATTATGAAAAATGCTTTTTCAACTTGTATTAATCACTCTTGTTGGAGTCTTAATGTTGGAGGAAACCGAAGTACCCGGAGACACCCTACGTAACTTTTCACATCCGATCGGAATCGAACCCCGGCCGACTTGGTGAATTGCAAGTGCGCTATCCACAGCGCCACCCGACCACAAGACTTACTGATTTCCAAATGAAATATTATTCTTTTAGAAATGTGATTTGCATTACGTTTTCAACGGAAAATGAACTAATGTAGTAATTACCGTCACACGTCCCCTGGAAAGGCCCGTTAGAACCTGTGTTTGTTACAAAACATTTTAGTTAAATATACCTTAAACTGGGATTATGGTCTCAAAATTGTTCTGCACGTTAAGACTCGCTATCTGACGTGTGATGTTTCTCAAGGCGAAGGTAGTTAACATCTTAATTGCGGTTTATATTTGCGTAAAGGATTTCAGAAAAAGATTGGCCTTTAAATGTGTAGCCAGGTAAATGAATAATAACTTTAACTTTAGGGTATTTAAATGGGGCGACAATAAGTATGTGTTCGTTCTAGTTGGTTCACTAGAACACATGGAAAGGTAAATCAGGACGTTAAGGCATACAGCTATGTCTCAATATACACTAGTATTTCCTTTCGGGGCCGCAGAATTGGACATGGACCGAAATGACCCCCGGGCGGAGTATATCCCCCTCAAGGTAAGTCACAGACACGCTTTACTACAGGTAAAAGTCGAGACAACGGTTGTAACGTCAGCGTTAGAGATCAGTGTGGACTGCAAGGGGGGGGGGAGGGGGGGGGATGAAAATTAATGTAATCAATTATTTAATTATATGGAAGACATGATACGTAAATTTACATATATGGGTGAAAGAGAATCGCGGTGGGAGATGGGAAAACAATAAATACACCCATGGTGCATGGATAAGTGTCAGGAATTAAATCACTTCTTGCATTTGACTTACATTTACGTAGAAAAATACGAACAATAAAAGCATGGCTGATTTTAAAGCCTACAAGTCTAGATATGTAGCTACAGCGTAGACGTGATGGCCGTGTAGGATTATAATCGTGGTATTTACAGTGTATTGTGTAGAACCAACACACTAAACCTGTCCGGACAATTTAATCCCATCAAATGTGTATACATGCAGCTCCATCAATATATTTTATATGCCTTTTCGGTATCAAAAAAAAAAGGTTAGAATTTAAACCATTAGATTAAATTATAATAAAAATGGGTATTAGTGGTTGTTTCCCCTAATTCAATTATTAATTTGATCATACAAACTTGTTTATATGTGTTTGTATGTGTTCTAATGTCTATGTCTATGCTTGTACCACTGTTTGGAGAGGGCTTAAATATGCTATGCCTGCTGCCCAATTCATTTGTCCTTTGACAACAAAATTTATTTAAATTGAACCTGTCCGGAAAGCACGGATTTAAAAGTCGACGAGTTTCTCTAATGTTTAGGGTAGGCATAAAATAAATCCTAAAATAAAGTGTTGAAATATAATACTTTAGTCAGAACTCGTTGTCTATCCGTAGTAGTACGTCCCACGGACCAGATCAACCGTGACGATCGCATTGAATAATGATTTAAAGTCCGGTGTATGCATCGGGGTTATGGCGTCTCTGTTCCGGCTGTTATCTTTTCCTATACACATTTGGTTCAGGTTTGCCCTTGTATGTTGACGATGTGACATATTTAGTCCTTTGTGTGTTGACGATATGGTACATGCCTGTTGCCAATAATTCATTTTTAATCCTCAGAACGGGGAGTAGGAAATCGTGACATTCACTAGATAAAAGGGGAATGTAACACGTAACAAACTGTGTATAACAGTGAGGGGAGGGTAAAATACCTTACACACACTGTAGACAGTGAGGGGAGGGTAAAATACATTACACACACTATAGACAGTGAGGGGAGGGTAAAATACCTTACACACACTTTAGACAGTGAGAGAAGGGTAAAATACCTTATAACACTGTAGACAGTGAGAGGAGGGTAAAATACCTTACACACACTGTAGCCAGTGAGAGGAGGGCAAAATACCTTACACACACTGTAGACAGTGAGGGGAGGGTAAAATACCTTACGCACACTGTAGACAGTGATAGGAGGGTAAAATACCTTACACACACTGTAGACAGGGAGAGGAGGGTAAAATACCTTACGCACACTGTAGACAGGGAGGGGAGGGTAAAATACCTTACACACACTGTAGACAGGGAGAGGAGGGTAAAATACCTTACGCACACTGTAGACTGTGAGAGGAGGGTAAAATACCTTACACACACTGTAGCCAGTGAGAGGAGGGCAAAATACCTTACACACACTGTAGACAGTGAGGGGAGGGTAAAATACCTTACACACACTGTAGACAGTGAGAGGAGGGTAAAATACCTTACACACTATAGACAGTGAGAGGAGGGTAAAATACCTTACACACACTGTAGACAGTGAGAGGAGGGTAAAATACCTTACGCACACTGTAGACAGTGAGGGGAGGGTAAATACCTTACACACTATAGACAGTGAGGGGAGGGTAAAATACCTTATACACACTATAGACAGTGAGGGGATGGTAAAATACATTACACAAACTATAGACAGTGATGGGAGGGTGTAATATCTTACACAAACTATAGACAGTGAGAGGAGGGTAAACTACATTACAAACACTATAGCCAGTGAGAGGAGGGTAAATACCTTACACACACTGTAGACAGTGAGGGGAGGGTAAAATAACTTACACACAATATAGACAGTGAGGGGAGGGTAAAATACCTGACACAAACTATAGACAGTGAGGGGAGGGTGTAATATCTTACACACACTATAGACAGTGAGGAGAGGTTGTGATATCTTACACACACTATAAACAGTGAGGGGAGGGTAAAATAACTTACAAACAATATATACAGTGAGGGGAGGGTGTACTATCTTACACACACTATAGACATTGAGAGGAGGGTAAACAAGCTTATACACAATATAGACAGTGAGTTGAGGGTAAATACCTTACACACTATAGACAGTGAGGGGAGGGCAAAATACCTTACACAAACTATAGACAATGAGGGGAGGGTGTAATACCTTACACACACTATAGACAGTGAGGGGAGGGTAAAATACCTTACAAACATTATAGACAGTGAGGGGAGGTTGTAATACGTTACACAAACTATAGACAATTAGGGGAGGGTGTAATATCTTACACACACTATAGACAATTAGTGGGGTAGGGGTAATACGTTACACAAACTATAGACAATTAGGGGAGGGTGTAATATCTTACACACACTATTGAGAGTGAGAGGAGGGTAAAATACCTTACACACTAAAGACAGTGAGAGGAGGATGTAATACGTTATATACACTATAGACAGTGAGAGGAGGATGTAATACCTTACACACTAAAGACAGTGAGAGGAGGATGTAATACGTTATATACACTATTGACATTGAGAGGAGGATGTAATACCTTACACACTAAAGACAGTGAGAGGAGGATGTAAGGAGGGTAAAATACCTTACACACACTGTAGACAGTGAGGGGAGGGTCAATACCTTACACACTATAGACAGTGAGGGGAGGATGTTATACGTTATATACACTATAGACAGTGAGAGGAGGATGTTATACGTTATATACACTATAGACTGTGTGAGGAGGATGTAATACCTTACACACACTATAGACAGTGAGAGGAGGGTGTAATACCTTACACACACTATAGACAGTTAGGGGAGGGTTAAATACCTTACACACACTGTAGACAGTGAGGGGAGGGTCAATACCTTACACACTATAGACAGTGAGGGGAGGGCAAAATACCTTACACACACTATAGACAGTGAGGGAAGGGTGTAATATCTTACACACACTATAGACAATGAGGGGAGGGTGTAATACCTTACACACACTATAGACAGTGAGGGGAGGGTGTAATATCTTACACACTATAGACAGTGAGGGGAGGGTAAATACCTTACAAACATTATAGACAGTGAGGGGAGGGTGTAATATCTTACACACTATAGACAGTGAGGGGCAAATGCATACCTTAACAATGATTGCAGGTTCCGGTCCAATTAGCGAGCTTACTAGAAAGAAAGAAAGTTGCCTGCGCTCAAATGATACTGTGCCAAGAAATAGTTTAAGATATCCGAGATATGGGGAATATGTTGTTCAATTACCGCGGCACCTCTCCCATGGAAACACCACTCAATTATACAACCTATCACAAATGCTATATAGAAACAAAATCTTACACACTGATCAACATTACGGATTTTATGTCCATCATTTCACTATCTTTCCACATACAATGATGCTATATATTTTATACAAATGTGATGCTATAGATGCCGTAGAGAAACTACTTGCAATATACGTGCATTTACATCAAATATAACGAGAACTCAAGTCACGTCTTTACGAGATTTTTTAACTAGTTTATTAAAAACTGATTTTGCTGCAATACATCGCGTCCATGTTTTTGTCGAGTTTTCTGTGTCACTTGTTATATATCGCTGATACAGATTTATATGCCATACAGCTGACTAGGTCTTAGAGAAGTTCACTGATTATGTGCCTTCCAGAATCGTTATCTGGCTTAAACAATTCTTGCATCGAAATGTTAACTTTTTATACACTTTCTTTAAATGATATAACTGTGGGAATGTGCAGTGTAGTCACATGACTCATTTAGTCACTTGATCTTCACATCACGTGACTATCAGATACACTGTCGCATGACTGTACGGTCGTCGTCCTTAGCACACATACATTTACTGAGCTTTAGCATTGTTGATTGTTTTTTACGTAGCTGGAGCAGAAATCATAGAATAATTATATACCAACAGATTTTAGTCGCTTGCTCATTTATATTCCAGCATCAAACTTGAAACAGAACTGGGTTAAATCGTTCTTTATCAGAGTGGATACATATCGTGTTTGTCTTGAAAACGTGAAAACACAGAGACGAGTAATAAGTCGCTGAGAGGAATATCGGGGGGAAAAGTCCTTTCTGGATATATCATTGAACTGCACGTTAGATTTCAATCACTGGTACAGTGTTCTGTCACCAGGTGGCGTGTGATCATCCACATCCTGTTTGTGAATGCATGTTCAATGAGTGTTATTGATGTAACTTTCTATAATCTCGAGATTTCTTTTCTATTTGTTTATAAATACTTCTAAATGATACAGTTCATATACAGCTTTACAAATGTATGACAACAACCATTAAAATGGCGTACTGACCAGCACAGTGCACGTGCAGACATCGGAGTCCTTCGGGGATTCCGTACTGTTGTCTGTAATGGACAAAGCACGTGCACTGCGAAGCATCCTAATTACAAACGCGGAATGTGAAACGGGATAACGACTTAATGCACGAAGAAACATGATCCGCGCGAAGATACATGATCCGCACGGCACGCGTCCCCAGGGGAATACGAAGTGTTGCGGAGGCACCTATGGGGTCCATAGCGGAATAGGGGGAACAATCGGGTAGTGGTGTACGTAAGGGAGGATTATTTATTTGAAATGTTATAAATGTTTTTATCATAGAGAAAAAATCATTGTTAACGATAAACAAATATACAGGTACAACGTAATCCTATAATGAGTTAAACCTCAAAACATAGACTACCTATGTAACATAGATAGATATATAGATAGAATGTCTTAGTACATTATATCACGTTCAACCTTGGGGAGTGTCCAGGACTGTTGCTTTGGTAGGGTAGGGTTTGGTTTAATTTGGTTTAACGTCCTTTTAACAGCTAAGGTCATTTAAGGACTGGTTTTCGTAGGGAAGCACACGCGATACCTATTACATAATTTATAATAGTGACGCTATTTCTACTGTAGGTTTGTTTATTATTGCAGATTATCATTGTGCAGTGACTGCCAATTTGGTAAGATGTAATTAGTCTAGTAGGTATATTATTGTACTGGGTTTGTGTAACACTTATCACCACGATTCGGAGAACGTCGGCTGATCGAAGTTTTAGAAAATAACTGATGAGGGCGCTGCGATTGTTGTCCACACATACTTCGCCGACTTAAGCGTTAAATCTTATATTTCCGGTTCGTTTTTTGACTGTTGATGCTATAGTATCAAGCCCTAACTATCAAATAAGAGTTCGTAGTCATGTAGCCAATTATAAAAATATAACAATAATAATTTAAAAATTAAACTGTGATGAAAAAGCATTTACAGTCTATGTTAATATCAAAGTTTTGCAGGCAAACATCATAGTATGGGCCATTTTAAAATCTGCAAAATATAATTCAGCAGATAATTCAAATAAATCTATGTAACGTGTATGTTCCATGGAGGATCAGTATAAAGATGACGTCAACACATGGGTCATGGCATTTGCAGTCTATATGAATGCCATCAGAACTTGGTAGGGTTATAAAGTAGCAGCGCTATAGAGTGGTAACTGTAATACAGCTTATGACGGTAGAACGGGAGAGTATCGACTGTTTCCGTACAACTCCGTTAATACAACAACCGTGCTTTACCAACACCGCAAACATCTGTAGCACATACGAAGGGTTGGCGTACACCTCGTGCGGAGAAACATGTGTTATAACTCGTGTTTTAATTATAGAAAACGTTAACATGTAGTAGAATAGACCTTCGCTCTTTTTTCCTTGTATCAGCAGGAAGAAACTGGCGTTTTTAATTTTTCATACACAGCAAACTTCATTAACTTTCCGTCAAGCCCACACTCAGGTTTGAAACGTGTCAAAGACATAAAACAAAAAGGAATTTAGTTTGATTTTCTTATGTGCCGGAAAGAACATAATGCCACGCCATATCCCTTTAAAATGACGATCTTTCTTGCCCGGTTTTCGCTCGCTTCTTCTGCTATTACGGTCATTTTTGTTTGTTAATACGTACTAGTACTTCTTAAGGATCCCAATCCCTCCGCCTAAAAATGTGATGAGACATTGGTGTGTTTTTCTACGGCATCGCTATTGCATAAGCAAATCATTTCTGAACAATAACCCATACCTTGCGGGAGTTTCTTCAGATTTTTTGGGAAGTTATGAAATTTCGATTTAAAAAAGAAATTCAATTGAACAAAATGCAACAAATTATATATTATTTGATGCAACAATGGTTTATTAGAAAAACAATACATAAAAAATAATAACAATGACAATATTGATGAACAAAACACACAAAAACTGAGTTATTTTCGCACGATAATACTAAAACAAACAAAAATGCCCATTGCATGAATCAATAAAATTCCGAGTGCCAATGCAACATGTTTGGACGACGAAAAGAAAATATGGGTGACAAAAAAAAATATCTTGCGGACTTACTTATTCTAAATTTTTTTTTTTTTTTAAAAGATAAAAAAAAAATAAACAAAAAAGAGAGACAACTCTTACATTTGTAAAATCCCAAAAATTCATTATTCAATTTACAACATACAATATAACACTTTTTGTATACAAATATAATACAGTAGGCATTACCGACCAATAATATTACTTCAAATGTAATAACCAATATAAGACAAATTGCACATCGTGTATGAATAACATTGTAACAAACAATGTACTTTACTGTGTCACAATGAACAGCAATAATAAAGTTCCACATACTTTACACAACGATAATTAATTTCTACATACTGTACAAATAACATACTATGTTGTGACATAAAAAATCACACTATACAACAATAATAAACTTTTACATTCTGAACAAAACAATAATAAACTTTCAGGTTATGTACAGATAACAACATACCATAGAGTGATATAAAAAAAATCACACTATACAACAATAATAAACTTTCAGGTTATGTACAGATAACAACATACCATAGAGTGATATAAAAAATATCACACTATATGGCAATAATAAACTTGTGCATTATAAACAGATAACAACATACTATATATATTGTGGTATAACAAATATCACACTATACGCAAAAATAACAACATACGATATTGTGGTATACAAATATCACATTGTAAAAATAAAACTGTTGTATGCAATATAAAAAAAAAATAACTTGAAATATAGGCCTATTGGGCATAAAATCAAATATAAAATATAATCCTTACTATTGTGATGTCGTGTGAATGTAAAAAATACTTCCCAGGCCACTTGTCAGTAGTAGGGGCCTCAGTAGTCAGCGCCTCTTCAATGTGTGAACGAGTGTCACCATGTTTCGTCGCATAGTCGTGGTCTAGTAGTTGATTTAAAACGGCCGTTTTTACGTCGGGCTTGCGTGTCGGCCATCACTGCCACGCCGACGTTGTTTACATCCAAACTACATTAGCGTCGATTCACACTACAAAAGGAGTCAATACACACTACGACAGAAGTCAATACACATGACGAGAAGAGTCAATCCACACTACATATGAGTCAAAATTCGCTACATAAGAGTCAACATACACAAGAGTCATTGTGTTGGAGCCAATAAAACGCTAAATATGTGTCAAAACACATTACATACTAGTCAATTAACATTCCATAGGAGTCAAACAGTACATAAAATCCAAAACCCACCAAGACAGGAGTTAGTACCTACTGCGTTGGGGGCAATGAGCATTACATAGGCGTCAATGTACTGCATATAGGAGTTTGGCTAGTCCCAATTAGTTTAATGTTGAAAAACACGGCGAACAACTTTGCCCATGAACATTTTGTTTATGATAGCACTCGTACACGTGGAAAACCGCAGTGTAGTACTGTTAGCAACATATTCTGTGAAAACGAGTTCCTCGCCATAATCTCTAAACTGGTGCATTTGTAAACGTGGCATCAGACATGACCTACTTGCGAGGGAAATTTTGATTTCATTTTCAGAACTCGTCATACTTGCAGTGTTATTTTGTGTGTACCATACAGCCAGCCATATGTGCTGTATAGAAAACAGAACTATCGCGGGAGAGAAGTGCATACACCTGTGTGCCAAACAAAGATGGACATTCCCAAGCCAAGTTATCATTGTTGCGAGAATTTTGACGTCTCGCGCGTATGAACGCGTATCTTGACACATAAGTTTCCGATACGTATATAATTGTGAAAACAATTGCCATGATCGCTACGGATATACTTTTCTCAAAGTGCTGTCTTGTTCATTGTTTAAAGTGTGTGTTTTCATAAAGTTGACGTCTGAAACATGTGTTTGATGAGAAACTCAAGACCATACAAACTGACGACGGATCATAGGAATACCGTTAAAGATCCTGAACAGTTGGGTTCACTTTGTTTTAATACGGAAAAGATAATATTCATCGTACGGTAACTGTGACATATCCGGTCACTCACAATTGGCTTCATGGTTATCAGACAGGTGCCGATAGAAGACACCGCCATTTCTGGTTACCATGGCAATAGATGGCCGAGGCTTAGTGGTTCTTATGAACCGGCTTGCCACTGACATAATGGTATGTATATACTTACGATGAATGACAAAACGGTACGTATACAATTGATATTCATTGTCACAGCATGATAAGTATTTACATATTGGTTTATGACATTCAGTATTAAAAACAGTTCTTGTTAATAGTTTTTATTTTATGACGATCATTGTGAAAAGTTTGATTTTTCCTCTTAATTAGTCCCAATCTGAATAAATACAGCTGTTCATTAACACGTACCGCATGACTAGCCGTAAGTATTTTTTATTAACATCTGATTTTAATGAGATTGAATTAGTCCCCAAGTTATGTCTTGTTAATAGTTCGATAACGTTGTGCAGTGTTCTGTTAACGACATTAATTAGTCCGGACACTATTCACAGAAGTTAAGGAAGCCGTAGAGCAAAGAACACTGGGAACTATTAGGCCCCAAGATTTTACATTATTTGTTATTAGACTGGATACGAGTATACGAAATGATGGCACAGTAGGTTTAGTTGTGATAACGACATACCACGGGTAGGTATTGTGGTTGCCAGTTTGGGTCAGTCCGGTTTTAATGAGTACACCGTTCGACCGATCATAAACAACACCTGAACAACTTATTACTGTCGATTTCTGTACCAGGATCGTGACTGTTCATTTGTTACTGACTGTCACTGATTACCCGGATGCTGACACAATAAGGTGTTACCTTTTACATCCATCTCCATTTGGGGATAGTCGTCAACGAGGCACAGCATCCTGTGTATTTCAGTGTTTGGTATACAGAAATAGGTGTATTTTAGGACAGGTAAATTCCATGGCGCACGCTTATTCACAGATATCTATTTAATGATGCGGTAAATTATACCATTCAGATTTAAATGTGATTTCGAATTACCTAGACCGATTATGACGCAAATTATCAAACATGTGTTTGTCACCTCATTCTAACAAGATGTCAGTTATGAAGACACAAAGGTGTTTTTCTTGTTACTCTAGATCTATCACCATACTACCCACTTGTACTTCTGTATGTAATTTTGTAATATGGTGATCATAATGATTTTATGAAATGATGACCTTTTGTTTCACGCTTAACGTGTATCAGAGTGAACAGTTTCATAAGTGTTTACGTAAGTTACACTTACATTCTGTAAATAGGTTAATAGTACTTGTTGTATCGTGTTTAGCTCTCTGATACATTGTGTCAGATAGGTATTTTAATCGTGTTTTTTTTGTAATTATTGAGCAGGAAAACACAAAACGATTAAAAAGGTAATAATATTGCAGTGTATTGTGCACCCTACTCAATCATACTAGTTAAATAGATTTGTTTATTCTAAATCAATTTCTTTCTTTGTTTTGGATCACCCATTGTTAGTAAATATAGACTTGGATGGCTATCTTATTCACGAGTCTACATGCTGCTTTCGCCTAAGGGTCCTAGTGTTATATACATGCCCAACAGGTTGTTGGTTGTTAAAACAATATCCGGGATAATAGGGTTAGCTATTTAATACTCTTATCACTAACCGGGTAAGCTTTATTTTACTCTGACAACTTACCGGGTCAGCTATCTTACACTCTGATCACTAACCAGGTTAGCTATGCTATACTCGGTTTAGTTACTGGGTAAGCTTTATAATGCTCTGGCCACTAACTGGGCTAGCTATGTTGTTCTCAGACCACTAACCGGGTTTCTTATCTTATACTCGGCGGGTTAGCTATAATATTTCTTACTTTAAACTTGATTATCTATCTTATACTCTGACCACTAACCGGGTTAGCTATCTTCTACTCGGATAATTAACAGGGTAACCTTTATCCTTCACTGACTTCGCTGTTACAAAGACACAAAAACTCCTCACAAACAAACAATCAAATAAACAAACAGTTATTGGTGAAAACTTGATGTATATGAATACCTTGATATTGCAGTACACTCCCTGTCAGTCAGTATGACCTAAAATGATAAATATCTCAATGTTTTTTTTTACTCTTCGCGAATTCTGGTACGCGTACAGCGTAATTTTGGGGAGAAACAAACCTGCTACCGAACCCTCCTCCACATCGTTATACGTGTCGTTAAGTGTGTATGATTGGAAGCTTAACTTACTAATATTGGACTACCTCCCTTTTTAAGTGGCACGTGTGTTTAATCTTCTCAGATTGTGGTGACCAGTGACCTGGACAACAAAACAGGTATAAGAGCGTATATGATCATTGCGGGGTGTCTTTTTTTTTTACCGAAAGTCGACCTAAACCCCTAAAAATGTCAAATTACTCTGAACACCTTAGTTTAGGTCCAAATAAAGCTGTAATTAATTCTCATGTCCCTGTGGTAACATGTAGCCACATTCTTGGTATATAAATTTCTGGGTTTGGAAAATAAGCAAATAATGTTTCCCAAGAAATATTATAAAGATTGAAGAACTCGTGACAACATATTTGATATTGTTTTCCCTCTGGGGTTTAACTTCTACACAATATACTGTGTTTGAATAATAAATATTTAGGATATTTTCTTCAAACTTTTAGAAATTCGATTTCCAAAGTTTCCAAGCAACGTGTTGGTAGCCTATCTCTCGTGACGGAAACAATCTGTTACGTTATAAGTGACGTGTTCCAGGATGTAGCGGTTACGGTGCAGTTAATGTCTGTTTGTTTCTGATAGGTGTTCACTCCACACCGTTAGCACTGCAGTCACGAACGCAGCGTCGATAGTTCAAGAGGGACTGACGAGCTTAAAGCTCAAGGAGAACAAAGAAATGTTTATATACATGTACACATACTGTACACCAGACTATTGTATATTAAGTTAAGACATTTGAACGCACTGCAGTGCGCAATAGTGAAGTAATAGAAGGTTACGTGCATCAGTAACCGTTTGTGTTTTTGTAGGTACTAACTACATTGGAATATCTCCAAACCCACTCGCAATAAAACCGCCACCAAACGGCTCTTACAATGCCTGACATAATTGCAACAGTTTTGTATCTGGACTGTAATGTTTGTATCAATGTAAACACCTGATGTACACGGCGAAGTGATCGGGACAGGCACGCGCACGACATATGTTTGTAGTGTGTACGGCCTGTATACTATTCCGTGAACGGATAGGGGCTGCCTTGTCAACATTCCCAGAATGTTCCCGCGCTGTATAAAGTGCACGTACTGTAGTTATTTTATCGTATGGCAGAAAGAGGACTGGAAGACATGTTTATATTTTTGGTTGAAACGCTACGATTTTATGGAACCTAGAGGTTGCCAAGTGTCGGCATGACGCCACGTATTGTGATATGATCCTGGTTACGTGTGCCTTTTATTTACTGTTGTTTATCTTGAATTATATTCAGATGTAATAGAAGTATGAGTGATGCATGCATGATTTGTTATCTAGATGGCATTCACTTCACTGTGACATGCGCAGTGGCAATACATGTCAGCAAGAAGTCTGTCTTGGACGTTTACTGGATCGTTTGTTTGTTTTTGAAGGGGGGGGGGGGATACTATTCGGCAGACCTCGTAATATCAATGTAGAACTTACAGAAATGTCAATGCTAATGCAGTAGTTGCAAGTCTGTATAAACGGCAGAAGACTAGATCCGTCTCTGTTTCATAACGTCCAACCAGTCACACGTGCTGATGTTACCAAATGAATAGAAAAAAAATCATTAATGTAAACAAGTCGTCAGATAAACAAATCGTCAGTGTAAACCAACCACCAAATGTAAACAAACCATTAGAGGTAAACAAACAAACAACAAGAGAACACTCGAATTCAAAATCGAAAAACTAGGGCAAGATATGAACAAAGTAAAGATTTACATAGAGACCCTTGACAATGTACAAGGACCAGGTGTTCATGAAGGGTAAGCGTTGACGTAAACAAACCATCAGCTGTCAATTCAGTAATAATAAACAAATGATCACATGTAAACTCAATGATGTAAGGAAACAATAAGATGTAAATTAACGTAAACAAATCATTGCATTTAAACTTAGTAACCAACTGTATATAAGATGTAAACTGAAGAAAATAAACTCATAATGTTAACAAACCGTATAAACTCACTGATTAAACAAACAAACAGTCTGCTGGGATCTTCCTTCTGTAAACAAACCTTCCGCTAACATATCTCTGTTGTAGACAACGAATCAGATGAAATGTATCTCTATATTGTAAACTAACAAATGGCTAAGATATCTCTATTGCTGACAAAGGATAAGCTGAAATATATTTATTGTAAGCAATGATCAGCTGAAAACATTAGTAAACAAAGCATCAAGTCCCAATTACTCAATTGGTAACAGGTCTATTGGAAGCCTAATGAGTGTGCTCCACAATACCCATTGCACGTGGTATGGATTATCCAGTGCTTGCTTAGACTGCCGTATCAAAGATCGACAAGGAGATAGCTTACCCCATGTCACTTTAACGTCTAACCCAACACATTGACTTACTACTAACCCATAGCCTCGTAGGCCTATGCCACTCTGATCATTTGGCAGAGAGATGTACTTGTATATAGCTTCCACAGGCCCGTACTCCGAGTATAGATACCTGCAAACGCTCTAACAACTAATCTAATATAACATTATCAACACGCATGCACGTACATTACATATGCAGAATGAGTGCAAATATCGAGCAGCGTGTGTCTGGGCTTCACGGTTTTCGGAAAATTGTATTTGACAGATACACACGTGCCTGATATTATAGAAGGCATGTCGCCTCGCCTTGAACTTTGTCCACAGATACGCCCGGACACATGGGTATACGTCTGGTACACCCTGTATAGGTCAGTCTATAGGGTTGTTTAGAGCTATACCAACATGTATCACCTAGGACTTCCGGTGAGTATATTTTAATTGTGATGATAGCGGTAACTTCCGGTTATGATGTTGGATGAGTTCAAGGTTACGTTCTGTAAGTGAATTATGTATGTGAGTTCACAAGCACACCAACATACCCTGTCTCCTGCATACACACACGCAAGCACTCATACAGTACACACATAGAGTCACGTCCTTAAATGACCTTAGCTGTTAACAGGACGTTAAACAAAATTAAAGCCAATCACAGTTACTTCCGGTGAGTAAATTGTGTGTGTAGTTGGTTGAGCTAACGGCTACTTCCGGTGAGTAAGCTGAGTATGCTGAGTTTATAGCTGCTTTCGATAAGAAAATTGTGTACGTTCAAAGACTCATCAGCCTGGTATTAATGATAAAGGCAAAATTTGTTAGATCACAAACAGGAATCGAAATATATTTTGCGAGCTTTCGAAAACGTCTGTTTCCTTTGTCAAGCATAGAGTGCAAATGACCGGTGTCTCTACTCCTAATCGCTGATAACAACTCACTGGGTCACAGTGTGCCGAATCAGTAAGGTCACAGACGTTTTCGAAAGCTTGCTAAATAAGTTTTCAGCTACTGTTTGTGATGAAAACAAACTTAGCCTTTATTAAACCGCTCGATCCTTTTTGTTTTGGCTGTACAACATCTCGATCCTTTTTGTTTTGGCTGTACAACATCCCAAACCTTGGTGCAAGTCGGTCCGTTTTACTATTGAGCAAAACGTGTGTATGCTCTATTAGGCTTGATCGCCACATTTCATGTAACTGAACATCTTCATAAAAGAACTTTCTGGCAATGAATGTAAAGTATCTATCGATAAAGGGGAGTAATTCATGTGAAGCGTTGAGTTATAACGTTCACTTTCAGTGATAGGTTGAGTTATGATTTGTCAAGTTATAATGAGCAATGTTCATGATAAGTCAATTTATTACGAGTAGTTCCTGATAAGCAAAGATATGTAAAGAACTTATCAGGACTGGTAAATAAACCTTGCAAAGTCCTTCAATTATTCACCACATGGATCGTATATATCCTTCTTAATTTGGGATCAAGGATACTACAGACTTTTCTTCACCAGCTGCTGTCCCTAATCTTAACGTACATTATGACAGATATAGACGATTACTACTAAGAACTTTGCCTTGCTTGATAACGACATCTCTGCTTCCTCAACCTACGGTACTCAAGAGCTTGCTCAAAATATAATGATTTCGATGTAGCAGAAGACGCTCACCCTCCCGGACCACCTGGTCTGGTTTTCCTTGTATTGTTTCAAGGGTATCTATGTTAACATTACATCTATATATAAGTGGTCCTAGTTTATCGATTTTGAGTTCGAGTTACGGTTTTGTTGATATTTCGTTATTTTTCCTGATTGATTCATAGAAATTAATTATGAGACGAATTACGAGTGGATTTTTATTTGTTTTTGTTTTGTTTGTTTGATCTTAGTCAAAGTATTCGAATGATTAATTCTTGATTAGTCGTGCTTCATGATAAGGCGAGTGATAAGATTGGTGCCGATGATAAGTCGAGTTATTATTCATATCTAATCCATTGTGTCTATAGGCTAGTGTATATGGATAGTGTCTTATTACTAGTGTCTAATGACTAATAACTAGTGTCTACTGGCTAGTGTCTAATGACTAATGTCTAGTGTCTACTGGCTAGTGTCTAATGACTAGTGACTAGTGTTTACTGGCTAGTGTCTAATGACTAGTGACTAGTGTCTACTGGCTTGTGTCTAATGACTAATGACTAGTGACTATTGTCTACTGGCTAGTGTCTAATGACTGGTGTCTACCGGCTAGTGTCTAATGAGTAATAACTAGTGTCTACTGGCTTGTATCTAATGACTAGTGTCTAGTGTCAACTTGCTTGTGTCTTATGACTAGTGACTAGTGTCTTCTGGCTGGTATATAATGACTATCGACTAGTGTCTACTGGCTAGTGTCTAATGACTAGTGACTAGTGTCTACTGGCTAGGGTCTAATTACTAGTGACTAGTGTCTACTGGCTTGTGTCTTATGACTAGTGTCTACCGGTTAGTGTCTAATGAGTAATAACCAGTGTCTACTTGCTAGTGTCTAATGACTAGTAATTAGTGTCTACTGGCTTGTATATAATGACTAGTGTCTAGTGTCTACTTGCTTGTGTCTTATGACTAGTGACTATTGTCTACTGGCTTGTATATAATGACTATCGACTAGTGTCTACTGGCTAGTGTCTAATGAATTATGACTAATGTCTACTTGTTTGCGTCTAATGACTAGTGACTATCTTATGACTAGTGACTATTGTCTACTGGCTTTTATATAATGACTATCGACTAGTGTCTACTGGCTAAGGTCTAATTAATAGTGAATAGTGTCTACTGGCTAGTGTCTAATTACTAGTGACTATTGTCTACTGGCTTGTATATAATGACTATCGACTAGTGTCTACTGGCTAGTGTCTAATTACTAGTGACTAGTGTATACTGGCTTTTGTCCAATGAATAGGGGCTAGTCTCTACTAGCTTGTTTTTAATGACTAATGACTAGTAACTAGCGTCTACTGGCTAGCGTCTAATGACTTATGACTAATGTCTAGTTGCTTGCGTCTTATTACTAGTGACTAGTGTCTACTGGATTGTGTCTTATGACTAATGACTAGTGAATAGTGTCTACTGGCTAGTGTCTAACGACTAGTGACTAGTGTCTACTGTCTTGTCTCTAATGACTAATGACTAGTGTCTATTAGCTAATGTCTAATGAATAGGGATTAGTGTCAACTGGCTTTTGTCTTATGACTAGTGTCTACTGGCTACTGGCTAGTGTCTAATTACTAGTGACTATTGTCTACTGGCTTGTATATAATGACTAGTGTCTAGTGTCTACTGGCTTGTGTCTAATGACTAATGTCTAATGGCTAGTGTCTAATGACTAATGACTAGTGTCTACTAGCTAATGTCTAATGAATAGTGATTAGTGTCAACTGGCTTGTGTCTAATGACTAGTGACTAGTGTCTACTGGCTTATATATAAGGACTATTGACTAGCTTCTACTGGCTTGTGTCTTATGAGTTATGACTAGTGTCTACTGGCTTGTGTCTAATGACTAGTGGCTAGTGTCTAATGACTCATGACTAGTGTCTACAGGCTTGTGTCTAATGACTAGTGTCTAGTGTCTACTGTCTTGTGTCTAATGACTAATGACTAGTGGCTAGTGTCTACTGGCTTGGGGCTAATGACTAGTGACTAGTGTCTACTTGATAGTATCTAATGACTAGTGACTAGTGTCTACTGGTTTGTGTCTAACGACTAGTGACTAGTGTCTACTGACTTGTGTCTAATGACTAGTGACTATTGACTACTGGCTTGTATCTAATGATTAATGACTAGTGTCTACTGGCTAGTGTATAATGACTTATGACTAGTTTCTACTGGCATGTGTCTAATGACTAGTGACTAGTGTCTACTGGCTTGTATCTAATGACTTATGACTAGTGACTAGTGTCTACTGGCTTTTGTCTAACGACTAGTGACTAGTGTCTACTGACTTGTGTCTAATGACTAGTGACTATTGACTACTGGCTTGTATCTAATTACTAATGACTAGTGTCTACTGAATAGTGTATAATGACTTATGACTAGTTTCTACTGGCATGTGTCTAATGACTAGTGACTAGTGTCTACTGGCTTGTATCTAATGACTTATGACTAGTGACTAGTGTCTACTGGCTTTTGTCTAATGACTAGTGACTAGAGTTTACTGGCTTGTGTCTAATGACTGGTGACTAGTGTCTACTGGCTAGTGTCTAATGACTAGTGTCTACTTGCTTGTGTCTTATGACTAGTGACTAGTGTCTACTGGCTTGTGTCTAATGACTAATGACTAGTGTCTACTGGCTTGTATATAATGACTAGTGACTAGTTTCTACTGACTTGTGTCTAATGACTAATATCTACCGGCTTGTATCTAATGACTAGTGTCTAGTGTCAACTTGCTTGTGTCTTATGACTAGAGACTAGTGTCTATTGGCTTATATTTAATGACTATCGACTAGTGTCTACTTGCTAGTGTCTAATGACTAGTGACTAGTGTCTACTGGCTAGGGTCTAATTACTAGTGACTAGTGTCTACTGGCTTGTGTCTAATGACTAGGGACTAGTGTCTACTGGTTAGTGTCTAATGTCTAGTGACTAGTGTCTACTGGCTTGTGTCTAATGACTAGTGACTAGTGTCAACTTGCTAGTGTCTAATGACTAGTGCTTAGTGTCTACTGGCTTGTATCTAATGACTAGTGTCTAGTGTCTACTTGCTTGTGTCTTATGACTAGTGACTAGTGTCTACTGGCTTGTATATAATGACTATCGACTATAGTCTACTGGCTAGTGTCTAATGAAAAGTGACTAGTGTCTACTGGCTAGGGTCTAATTACTAGTGACTAGTGTCTACTGGATTGTGTCTTATGACTAATGACTAGTGAATAGTGTCTACTGGCTAGTGTCTAATGACTAGTGTCTACCGGTTAGTGTCTAATGAGTAATAACCTGTGTCTACTTGCTAGTGTCAAATGACTAGTGATTAGTGTCTACTGGCTTGTATCTAATGACTAGTGTCTAGTGTCTTCTTGCATGTGTCTTATGACTAGTGACTAGTGTCTACTGGCTAGGGTCTTATTACTAGTGACTAGTGTCTACTGGCTTGTGTCTAATGAATAGGGACTAGTCTCTACTAGCTTGTATTTAATGACTAATGACTAGTAACTAGCGTCTACTGGCTGGTGTCTAATGACTAGTGACTAGTGCCTACTGGCTAGTATTTATTGACTAGTGACTAGTGTCTACTGGCTTGTATATAAAGACTAATGACTTGTGTCTACTGGCTAGTGTCTAATGACTAATGACTAATTTATACTGCCTTGTGTCTAATGACTTGTGACTAGTGTCTCCTGGTTTGTGTCTTATGACTAGTGATTAGTGTCTACTGGCTAGTGTCTAATTAATAGTGACTATTGTCTACTGGCTAGTGTCTAATGACTTATGACTAATGTCTACTTGCTTGTGTCTAATGACTAGTGACTAGTGGCTACTGGCTTGTGTCTAATGACTAGTGTCTACTGGTTTTTGTCTAATAACTAGTGACTAGTGTCTTCTGGCTTGTATATAGTGACTAGTGACTAGTTTATACTGGCTAGGGTCTAATGACTAATGACTAGTTTTACTAGCTAATGGCTAATGAATAGTGATTAGTGTCAACTGGCTGGTGTCTAATGACTAGTGACCAGTGTCTACTGGCTTATTTATAAGGACTAGTGACTAGTTTCTACTGGCTTGTGTCTTATGACTTATGACTGGTGTCTACTAACTTGTGTCTAATGACTAGTGGCTAGTGTCTACTGTCTAGTGTCTAATGACTCATGACTAGTGTCTACAGGCTTGTGTCTAATGACTAGTGTCTAGTGTCTACTGTCTTGTGTCTAATGACTAATGACTAGTGGCTAGTGTCTACTGGCTTGTGTCTAATGACTAGTGACTAGTGTCTACTTGATAGTATCTAATGACTAGTGACTAGTTTCTACTGGCTTGTGTCTTATGACTTATGACTAGTGTCTACTAACTTGTGTCTAATGACTAGTGGCTAGTGTCTACTTGATAGTATCTAATGACTAATGACTAGTGTCTACTTGGTAGTATCTAATGACTAGTGACTAGTGTCTATTGGCTTTTGTCTAATGACTATCGACTAGTGTCTACTGGCTGGGATATAATGACTAGTGACTAGGGGCTACTTGCTAGTGTCTAATGACTCATGACTAGTGTCTCCTGGCTTGTGTTTAATTACTTCTAATGACTAGTGTCTAGTGTCTACTGTCTTGTGTCTAATGACTAGTGACTAGTGTCTACTGACTTGTGTCTAATGAGTAGTGACTATTGATTACTGGCTTGTATCTAATGACTAGTGACTAGTGTCTACTGGCTTGTGTCTAATGACTAGTGACTAGTGTCTATTGGCTTGTGTCTAATGACTATCGACTAGTGTCTACTGGCTGGTATATAATGACTAGTGACTAGGGTCTACTTGCTAGTGTCTAATGACTCATGACTAGTGTCTCCTGGCTTGTGTTTAATTACTAGTGTCTAGTGTCTACTGGCTTGTGTCTAATGACTAGTGACTAGTGTCTACTGGTTTGTGTCAAATGACTATCGACTAGTGTCTACTGGCTTGTGTCTAATGACTATCGACTAGTGTCTACTGGCTAGTGTATATGTTACAGGAAATCTACATATGTTCTTACCTTGCTATGCAGCAACCAGCAGCTACTATAACATTAACGAGAGTATCGTCGCGCGTGCATTTACTGCAAAAAGAAACAGGCCACATGCTTCAACAAGAAATATTAAAGTCCCAAGACCTATACTTTTATAATTTGGCAATCATAAATCGTATGATTTAGCATTTTGTAAAATTTATATTCACTTAGATCCCTGAACTATCATGATTGGTATCCTCCTTCTCGTCGTTGATTAAAAGTGGTAAGTATAACGATTATAACAGCCTGATAACTTATTTATTTAGCAAAACGAATATTTAAAGAATGTTATACTACCATGTGTACATTGAGAATTATGAGCATCCTTCAGTGTTTGGCAAAATGTGCAAAAGTTTAACAGGTGCACAGATAAAAAAAAAAACATCATTTACCATCATATGGCAGATAATTTCTCTGTCGGTTATTTTAGACATCGTAAAGGAGACGAGATTACAGTATAACGTGTTTATTACTCAGACAAGAAATAAGCTGTGATCGAATCTGCTCGTATTGGGGTGAATTGATGGCAGTACTATCGCCGGAATCTGCTCGTATTGTGGTGAACTGATGGCAGTACTATCGCCGATCATTCATCATGTATTACTTAATCAATTAAAACAAATTAATCATATGTGTTATTTATCTGTCTGTGTTCACTTAACCGCCTGTTTTACAATTCACTGACAAATTCGTACCAAGGGGAGAGGTTAATAGGGAAAACCAGCGAACTGGTGACGTATCCTTAGATGATTATCCGTGAACTTGTATATGAAATGTCTGAGAGATATTATTTACTGTCAATGAGTACGCCGACATTCATCATCCAACGGAATGTATGATTACTTTAACAAAGACTGGGATCATTTTAAGTTGTCAACAACATAAATACGGTAGTCGATTGAGGATAAAGGGTCAGAGACGTTCCGAACGACTGCCAAGACATAAGCAACTGAAAGGTCTGTGGTATTTGGAAGACGGTAATGTGTGCTACAAGATTCATACTCTAATCGTTCTCGCGAAAATGGTATGCTCGTCTGTCTGTACGTCCTGTCATTCTGGCAGTTAGAGTTTGAGTTTCGGGGTCTTTTGGTGGAATGTCGGGTCGGAGAGTCCGCCTGGATGACTAAGACAACACTGTCCTGTATCACCGCTAATATCTCATCAGTTACGACATTTTTACCGTCCTACTGATATAAATCTTGCTGTTACTTGGCACTATTTCCTTAGCGAAATATGTTCTGATATAAATGTAAACCGCCTCGTGTAGCATCACACTTTGCTGAATATGCTTCTGTTTGGGAACGTTGAAGCTCTCCTGTGTAGAAATGAAGAGCGGGTAAGTTGTTCTGATTATATAAGAACATAGGTGAACTGTGCATAATTTTGGTTTTGGTGTTTAACCTTGGGTTACCGACTAAGTAGGTCCATACATTCTACCGTTGGAGTTCCGGTTTCCGGTGCGTCTCGTTTTCGGCAGTTCACCCGGCGTCTGACAAATTTCGTGTCCAGAGAGTTTGGCCGCGATGTCCGACGCGTCTCTTTGCAGCCCAGTTCGGCTCGATGACTGACACATCTTGTGTTCAGATAGTTTGGCCAATGTTTTACTCGTTTCGTGTCCAAACACTTCGATTTTTGTAATTCCCGTGTTTAGACAGTTCGCTAGAAATAAAGTATCATACAGAAAAAAAATAACCGATCAGTTTGATTTCTTCGACGTAGCATTCAAAAGATCCTAAGATATATTGGTAGAATACAACAGGAAAATCTAAACGATACCTTAGGGGGCTGGAATCTAACAAGTCTTGAGTCTGGAAATGTTCACTGATGTCTGACACATCTGGAGTGCCATAGTTCTTAAAGTATATTATCCAGAAAATTGATCGTTTTTACGACCATTTGACATATGAAGCTCTCGCCTAACTTTTAAGGACCATGGTGTCACACACTAGTTAATGCAACAGTCATTTAATCCACATTGCTATAAACATTGTTCTTAGTATTGTCAAGTCAACGTATTCATCCAGGTAACATGTAGATCTACCTGTGTGGGATATATATATATGGTGTATATAAATGGGTGTATTGGTATTGCGGTTTGACCAACAGTGGTTAATCATTCATTTTACCCACGGGTGCTGTTGTTTTTGATTTATTCCAATTCCCGTGACACCAAATATATATATATATATAGGTAACTTTCCTGCAATGACGTCATTGTTTTCACGCTAATGATGATGGTGGTCAGATAGGTGTAAAACAGGGACCTTTGGGGCCTTTTGCGAGATGATATATAATCAACAATGTATATTATGAAAACAGCAACTGTAGTACGAGCTCATTTGTATTAGCATTACCTTATTCCTGTACTTCGTTAATGAAGTAAACATGTTCGTTTTGCTACCATGAGCAGTTGTTTGGAGAGCATCATAAAGTTGCCCGACTCTTGTCCAAATCCTGTGACCTCATACGTAGCCCAATCATACTCTATTGGAATAAGTCACGACAGACATAATTGATAGATAATTGTATTAGCATGAATAACCAATGCGGTACCAAGGTAAACAATGGCTGGTTCAGGTGTGTTTTTACCTAGGATCGAAGTTAATCCCTTTTAAAAAAAAAAAAAAAAAATGTTTAAACCAGCTACAGAAAGAGGTTAATATGTCGATACAAATGTTCTGATAGGTGCAACTGGGAAAGGTGTTCATCTTCCAGTGAATTCCGCAGCCTGCTCGCCATCGTGCCTTGGCCTTGAACTCGATTTGAGGGGTCTGGCGTCGAAGGGTACTTTGACGGGGGAGGGATGTATTATATGGAGATAAAAGTCTAAAGTAATAGAATGCACGTGTGGTACGTGTCAGTTGGCCACGTCGGAGAGGCACGAGTTAATTTGTACGTGACTCGGGGAGGTTGTGAAGCAGGCTGAGCCATACCGAGTTAGATACGGCATCCATTATCTCTCAGGTACGGGACAGCTCCTTTTCATGGACACATTAGAAAAATGTAAAAGTAATATATCAGGTACTTCAGTGAAGATTACAGAAAGGAAAGCAAGGACGAGAAATTAAAAAAAGGAAAAATAAAACCCGGCCCGGAGCCTGACCAGTATATGTTAATATCGGCGTATACAAATCGGCCATGTTCCGGCCTTGTTTTGCATTTCATTCTATCTTTATTTATTTTTAATCGTCTCAACCCTATTGGTTGTTTACGTGAACACGACATAGTGTTGCCAGTATCTATTGTTGGCCAGGTAAGTGTCGATCAGGAAAAGTGTTGACTATCGGGTTGGGGTTCTAACAGGTGTAAACATCGTTAGTTATGGTGCATGTGTGTGTACGGATATCCGTAACACTTAAGCTGTATCGATGTAATACAGATTGTAACACTCCGCAACAAATTACCGACTGCCGGGGAGCTAGACAATACAACTACGGAGGATACGTGTAGCATACACACTGAATCTATATACATAACAGGTAGTGCATGTCTACAATCATATACCAGGTCAGCTTCTATCACACAGACACAAAATGTTATCGGTAGAGCCAAGGCATTAACGTATGGTTATTTACGTTCATGCACACGTGCTGTTTGAAATGTTATTTCTGACGTAATAAGTCTGGGATGTCCTGGTCAGTATCCGAGCAGATGTTCTGTATCTGTATATTTACTGGAAGTTAGCTCACTACTGAGCAAAGTTTATCCAGGTGACTAATGCCGGGAAACTGACCGCTTTCTGAGGCAGTGTACCTGTTTTGTTCTTATGCCAGTAGTATTGGTCATCGCATTGGTCATCGTTCTTTCTTAAATATTAATACGTTGCTAACCTGTATGGAATCATTTCTCACCTGTCCCGTAAGTTGATTAGGTAGTTAACCACTTGTATCTTTGTAATGACCTAAATGTATTACTCCCATCACAGTGTAACAGAGCCGTCAGAATGCTGTCGAACAAAACAGTCAAACATAAACCTTTCTTTAAAAGAAAAATGTTCACCGACCTGTACAAGTGTTGTTGTGAGGAGGGGATGAAACTGATGGGAACAGAAAATGACGTAAGTTCATCAAGGAATACAGAGTGGTTCATAACGATATCATAGCTTAATTCGTATTTACTGTATATATTTATTAATCAAATGAATCGTTCTTGAAGAAAAGTACCGTCTTTTGATATTTCGTCGATTGTATAAGGTAATGTGATAATTGCCAACATTTCATTTTCCGTTTGTATTAATCTGTGGGACGCGTTACCTTAATAATCTGAAGCTACTATAATCAACTCCTACTAAATAGGGCAGATAACGTGCTAAAACAATCTAAATATCTTTTAAAAGTTGGATTTTGTTTTCATGAACACGTAAAGATCCTTCATTTGAGGAACTAACGCACGCTCACTTCTAATTTAAGATATATGCGAACGTAATCGGTTCTTAAATCTTTCACCGATGAATTTAGTTTTGTAAAACATTTCACATAGTTTAAGTAATTGACGGAATACCTTTGCTAACTGTAAACCTCGACACTGTTCTATTAGTTAACAAAAAAGATGGATCAATATACCCAGAGTTAACGTTCCTGACACTAATTGTGCTCGAAAATAAGGGATTGTGATATAACATAAATATTTCAGCAAAGACAGTTGCAAAGGTTGTATTCGAGTATAGTCATTCATTATGGTTATTTTTGAATATTTGATTATAACATTTATTATGTTTGTATTTGATATAGAAAGTTATCGTGGTTGTATTTGATATAGACAGTTATCTTGGTTGTATTTGATATGAACAGTTATCGTGGTTGTATTTGATATAGACAGTTATCGTGGTTGTATTTAATATAGACAGTTATCGTGGTTGTATTTGATTTAGACAGTTATCGTGATTGTATTTGATATAGACAGTTATCGTGGTTGTATTTGATATAAACAATTATCGTGGTTGTATTTGATATAGACAGTTATCGTGGTTGTATTTAATATAGACAGTTATCGTGGTTGTATTTGATATAAACAGTTATCGTGGTTGTATTTGATATAGACCGATATCGTTGTTGTATTTGATATAGACATTTATCGTGGTTGTATTTGATATAGGCAGTTATCGCGGTTGTATTTGATATAGACAGTTATCGTGGTTGTATTTGAATATGGAAGTAACCGATTTGCGTTCTTACCGACATGAAACTTAAAAACCACCGTTCAATCCTATATAGACAAAGTTATAAGTTTTAGTTCAAGTATAGAAACAAACAATCGTGGTTGTACATGATTATAAACACATGTATCATTCTTTTAATATAAGCAGTTACCAGTTACCAGTTGGTTTAAACCTGGTATGTCCTACGTATTTAAGCCTATTTCGGCCTCCTCCGCAGTATGACAACAAACGTCACTGTCTTTCAGTTATATATCCCTCATATATACATTTGTCACAACCCATCCCGGATTAACTCGGATTTTCTATAATCATTTGTTTCAAACATGAACGTTGTGATGATTGCACTGTGTATTCGTGATCCCCGATAATAACAGCCACGTTAGTCCGCCATTGTTGACGTAGCTACCTGGACATCCGGACACCATAACGACATATTTATGAATGAGCGTGCAATACCTCGATCGATGAGACGCTGACGTCACGGATGTGATGATTGCCGTGTTGTGTCCTGTCGTGAATCAGAGTCTTGGTCGGAATATCAGTTCAATAGTCGGATGTATTTTGTGAAGCAATGGCTGTCATAAAAATAGGAATTGTTTGTTTGTTCCCGATTTTTCTTCTATAAAGACACTGACTTCGTTTAACTGAGAGTCTATCTTTCCCCGAAACAAAAAACAACAACAACAAACTGTTTTACGAGGTGACAATAAGAAAACCTTTGCCTATTGCGACCTCACAGTTGCATATCTGCTCTCTGGTCGGTTTAGTATTATACAGTATATATAATATAAATAACAAAATGACTTATTCGTCACTGTAGACAAAATATGTATTTTATTCACATTGCAAAGACTGATATTTCACATGAAAAATATAAATGTAAGATCGGGTTATCATAGGGTAAAGTTTCTACAGCATAATCCCAACCGAGGCGCATGATTACAAATTTTATCCGAAGCCGACATAAACCGATCTTGTGTTATACCGGTGAATGATCATTTCTAGCGCCTCATTAGTTTTCAAGAAATTTCATTTCATTTTAGTTTGCAATCGATCTGCCTGCGGACGCTTCTTTAATGCAAAAGCTACATTTGAAAACGTCATCATCAGTACCCCGTGGTATCAGCAGTGCCCCAGAGTATTACGTCAGTCTCCGCGGCCCTTTCATCATCATTTTAAACCCTCCGCATGAAAAGTAATCCGTGCTATTAAAAGAATTAGTACAAGTTTCACGGAGTAAATTGTAACTTATATATATAATACCGTAAATTTAATACCATCAAGGCATCACACTTATGACAGAAAACTTTAGAGCATCTTGTTTGTTAATTCGACTGAGCGCCCGGATGAAAACATCGCCATGTGAACTTTCGTGCCAAATTTAACCTTAATGTGCCATCATGGCTGTAAATATTGTACATGTTATCATACATTGTATCTTGACTATATGTAATGCCCCGGTCACACATTCACGGATCGTCTTGCCGGATCCACTACGGATGGAAACTCACGGATGACCCCGGAATAGTCAATATCCGTGATCCGCTACGGATATGGATTGCTACGGTTCGATACGGTTTAGTACGGAATGACACGTGTCAAGACGTTTGTACTGCGGATTAACAACGGGTCGCTACGATTTTAGCACGGATTATTAGTACGAACCAGAACGGTCTGGCACGGATTAGTACAAATTCGCACGGACGTGCCACGGTAAGCATCCGTATGCAAACTCCCGCGTGCTCGCGTGTTCATTCCACAACTTAGCTTTAATTTAAGTACTGGTTAGTACAAGTACGTAGTTCACCGTCACTAACCGTACTGATCCTTGGCGACTTTAGACCGAGGATATACTACGAATAGGTTCGGATAATTACGGTTTATTACGGACTACAACGGATGAGTACGTTCTACTACGGATCAGTAAGGATGTACCACGGTTGTCTGATCCGTGGTGAATTTTTGAACATGTTCAAAAAATGTCACGGATATACAAGAACTACTACGATTGACCCAAGACACAATACGGACGTACAGCTGCGGACCACTACAGATCGCCACAACTGATGCCGGATCGTATCCGTGTCAAATCCGGCGTCTAATCCGTGAATGTGTAACCGGGGCATAATATGAGCTTCATGCTCAATATGTTATCAAGAATCAATAAAGCCTTATTATGGCTTTTCACTAAAAGGGAAAAAACTATTGTTTATTGTTATGTTTTTTATTATCATTATTCTACACAAATCTTGTCACAGTACTTTCTCCTCAATGACAGCAGGTATATCCTTGATATTTTGACATGTTGTAGGTCATGGTCTGGTGATGCCATTGCAGTATTTTCAACTTCATCACACATTCAATATTGCCGCCATGACCTATAAAATGATATTTTGTTTACCTTTTTTAAAACAGACATATCTCCTTAAGTATATAAATAGTACTGTGTTTTTGTTATAATATACTGATATATATTGTGGTTGGGGCTAAATTTGACCCATGCCATGTAATGAGGAAAAAGGTCAAGTTTAAATTCTCGCCATGAGGTCAAAGGTCACCTATTTTCATATTTTTTTCATTTTTTATTTTTTTTTAAAGACTCTTTTTGTAATCGATAGGGAATGTCCACCCGATCAATTTGATGTATTTATTTTTTCTGCTACATTTTCATTAACGTCCTATGGCGTGTTCATTATTGCCTTTCGTTTTTGAAAACCGACAATATTTTTACAAACTTCAACGATCTTTTTCTCCAATTCTGCGATTGCAATAGTAACTACAATTGGTACATGTATTCCTCTGGGGGCCCTTACGAACTTATGTTACTTTTTGGAGCAATTAATATTCTAAGATGGCCGCCACGAACTCTGATTTGTTAACAGCCTATTTTTTGATTTTTTGATGTCATACAGAGATAAGCAACAGCAAAGTTTTTCTTTCATACTGTTTTAACAAAAATTGTCAACTTCAGGTTTTCGGTAGGGGTTAATGTTCGAATGTGTAATTTTGTGAAACAAACTTCAAAAAACTTCTTCTCAATAACCAAGTGACCCAAGGTCATAATATTTATCGAATATTCATGCTCAAAGCAATGGACTATCAAGTTTGATAATATGAATGACCTTGACCCATGTTCAAGGTCACTGGGGTCAATTATGAAAAAAAATCTTCAAAAGACTCCTTCTCAATGACGGAAATGCCCAGGGTATTGGTATTTGGTCTGTGGCATGCTAGGATGATGGGCTACAAGGTTTATGGACATGCATTACCATCAAAGATCAACTTCCGGTATATGATAGAGGTTAAATTCGAACAAGTGACAAATTTCAAACATTCCAGGACTTTTACCACTGGTGGAAGTGAAGTAGCTCGTACTATTTACGAGTTCTTTCCCTTCCACCAGTAGTAAAAGTCCTGGTAGAATTGTTCACCTACAAATATACCTCAATGGTGTGATATAGGTGAAAAGCCCGTCAAATTGTTAACCAACAATTTTTAGTTTACTATTTTTGTTTTTATTATTTTATCATGCACTTTGCCCATATGGCACGTAAGGCCTTTCATTTTCTTGTACTCAGTTTTGTCGGATAAAAGCGCGCTGGCGGGTTTAATGTGGGAGGATATCATAGAATCCGGAGAAAACGCACGCGGTCGGCATTGCTGGATCTACATGTAACCACTGTTACCGTTACGTAAACCTGTGGGTTGTTTTGATATCATACCTTCTATATAAATGTCGTTATCTGATAAGTTGAGAAAGACGAGGGGATTAAAATGTTTTCTGTTTGTTTTACGGTGTACTGAAGGTTATTTTCATACAAGGATAACATTCACAAAAACAATATTAGATGCTTCAAAATGCGCACAAAGTATGTCTCATCGATTACTCGTGTGATCACCAAAACGGTTGTTGGCTATTCTCTACTGAACATGTTGAAACGTTTATTTGACGTTGATTGTTGATGGTGGTGGCATATTTTCAACCATCGGAGGGTATTGTTGGCCTCATGTTCGCCTCGGTAAACAATGCTTCCTCAGTATGAAAGTATGCAATTCCGCCCTGTCATAACTGTAGCATTTATATAGTGTAGGCTCGTAGTGGTAGGGCACCAGTGCCGTGACACCAGCATTACGTAAGCCAGAGTCCCGGTGTGCCGAGGCACGTAAGCGTAGAGACAATTTCAGGAATAGATGTACATACACGTGGAGAGAATAAAGGCACTTGTACCTATTACCATACCACCAGTCGAGTATATCTTTCTGAGAGCATGCTTGTTTTTGTTCCGTCAACTTCCTGTCCCCCACTCCTCAATGTGCACGAGCAATACACGAGAGCAAACATGTATTTGTAAGTCAATGATTATGTATTGGGGTCCGTGAGCTTATCTTCCTTTCTTTGGGAACTAATAATGATCATTTATATGGGAGTGGCAACAAAACTAATATTTTCGAAACATTTGAATCCATTTTTCTGAGCCGTGTTTTAAAATAATGTTATTTGTCACCAGTGCCCCGTAGCTTTGCGTCAGTGTTTTTGGCCCTTCATCATCAGTACCCCATAGTGTTGTATCAGATTCTTTGGCCCTTCCTCGCCAGTGCCCCTTAGTGTTGTATCATGGCCCTTCCTCGTCAGTACCCTATAGTGTTGTATCAGATTCTTTGGGCCTTCCTCGTCAGTGCCCCTTATTGTTGTATCATGGCCCTTCCTCGTCACTGCCCCATATTGTTGTATCAGATTCTTTGGGCCTTCCTCGTCAGTGCCCCTTAGTGTTTCTATCATGGCCCTTCCTCGTCAGTACCCTATAGTGTTGTATCAGATTCTTTGGGCCTTCCTCGTCAGTGCCCCTTATTGTTGTATCATGGCCCTTCCTCGTCATTGCCCCATATTGTTGTATCAGATTCTTTGGGCCTTCCTCGTCACTGCCCCATATTGTTGTATCAGATTCTTTGGGCCTTCCTCGTCAGTGCCCCCTTAGTGTTGTATCATGGCCCTTCCTTGTCAGTACCCTATAGTGTTGTATCATGGCCCTTCCTCGTCAGTACCCTATAGTGTTGTATCATGGCCCTTCCCTGTCAGCGCCCGATTATTGTATCCTTCATCATCACGTGGTACTACTACCTTTTAGTGCCATTTGGATTCGCGCGGAACTGTACCTATGATTGTTTGGTGTTACGTGGTAACAAGAGGTTTGTGTTAGTTCCTAGTCACTCTTGTAAATCAGAATAATCACAAATATCATCACATTTACAAGTAGTCACAAGTTTCCATACATTAAACACATCGCAAATGGCGCTGTGGTTCTTTAACATGCATTACTATTGCTGATAACCTTAATTAAGCCCGGTAGAGATTTGTGTTATACTTTGTCAGCGTGGTATAGTACACGTTTACCATTACATATATTTACATTTTCAACGAGTAGTTAAACATTCTATCCACTTATTTCATGATACTAACGTCAGTTTGTGAAGTTCTTGGAACATCAGTTTCAGTGTTGTCACAATCAGAGAGGTGACGTCATAATAGTGGGAGGATTCGCAACAAATGTAGAACAAATCTTAGTCTAAAGGTTGTCAGTGTCACGTGGTACAACCACGGAATTTCGTGGGCTGTAAAACTTATAGAAGTCTTAAGTGGTCAGAATATATATAGTATCGTAAAATACATTTACAAAAATACACCCGTACAGTCCAAAGTCTTACGTGGTCAGAATATATATAGTATCGTACATTTACAAAAACACACACGAACAGTCCGAAGTCTTGAGTGGTCAGAAAATAATACGTATCGTAAAATACATTTACAAAAACACACCCGTACTGCCCGAAGTCTTACGTGGTCAGAAAATAATAGTATCGTAAAACACATTTACAAAAACACACCCGTACAGTCCGAAGTCTTAAGCCGTCAGAATATATATAGTATCGTAAAATACATTTACAAAAACACACCCGTACAGTCCGAAGTCTTAAGCCGTCAGAATATACATAGTATCGTAAAACACATTTACAAAAAACACACCCGTACAGTCCGAAGTCTTAAGCCGTCAGAATATATATAGTATCGTAAAATACATTTACAAAAACACACCCGTACAGTCCGAAGTCTTAAGCCGTCAGAATATACATAGTATCGTAAAACACATTTACAAAAAACACACCCGTACAGTCCGAAGTCTTAAGCCGTCAGAATATATATAGTATCGTAAAATACATTTACAAAAACACACCCGTACAGTCCGAAGTCTTACGTGGTCAGAATATATATAGTATCGTAAAACACACTTACAAAAACACACCCGTACAGTCCGAAGTCTTACGCGGTCAGAATATATATAGTATCGTAAAACACATTTACAAAAACACACCCGTACAGTCCGAAGTCTTAAGCCGTCAGAATATACATAGTATCGTAAAACACATTTACAAAAACACACCCGTACAGTCCGAAGTCTTAAGCCGTCAGAATATACATAGTATCGTAAAACACATTTACAAAAACACACCCGTACAGTCCGATGTCTTAAGCCGTCAGAATATATATAGTATCGTAAAACACATTTACAAAAACACACCCGTACAGTGCGAAGTCTTAAGCCGTCAGAATATACATGGTATCGTAAAACACATTTACAAAAACACACCCGTACAGTCCGAAGTCTTAAGCCGTCAGAATATATATAGTATCGTAAAATACATTTACAAAAACACACCCGTACAGTCCGATGTCTTAAGCCGTCAGAATATATATAGTATCGTAAAATACATTTACAAAAATACACCCGTACAGTCCAAAGTCTTACGTGGTCAGAATATATATAGTATCGTAAAACACATTTACAAAAACACACCCGAGCAAGTCCGAGGTCTTACGTGGTCAGAATATACATAGTATCGTAAAACACATTTACAAAAACACACCCGTACAGTCCGAAGTCTTACGTGGTCAGAATATAAATAGTATCGTAAAATAAATTAGCATAAACACACCCGTACAGTCCGAAGTCTTACGTGGTCAGAATATATATAGTATCGTAAAACAAATTTACAAAAACACAACCGTACAGTCCGAAGTCTTGAGTGGTCAGAACATACATAGTATCGTAAAACACATTTACAAAAACACACCCGTACAGTCCGAAGTCTTGAGTGGTCAGAACATACATAGTATCGTAAAACACATTTACATAATGAAATAAGATGTCTCCTTTACCTGAGTCAGACCTGAGAGTCTGATAATAATATCTCGTTACTTAGGAGTGTTGTGTTCAAAGGTATACGGTGGGCACGAGTTATTCTGACAACAATGATTATAATTAATTATATGACAACTTCAAAACTAAAGCGTCATAAATTAAAATTGAGTACAGTTTAAGAGAGCTAATGTCAATGACTCTTTACCAAAAGTAGTTTCGGCGTATAATATAAAAAAAAATGAAGTAAAAAGGCAACAGTTTATCCAAATTTTCTATTGGGCTTGCAGGTGAGAAAATATGAAAAACTGTTCAGAAAGATATGTTGATGGTTTAGAGAGGTGTTGCTAGGCCTGGTGAGCGTTTGTTACTACACATTCTACTGCATGGTGTATGATTGTGTGAGACGTTTATTATTGTTCTATATACTACAGGTAGGTAGGGTCATAATGTGTACCATGCTAGATTCACCTGGTATGTATACTCCGAATGTACTCCTGGCCAAAACCAGTACCAGTGTAGCACCCAGACCCCCTAGACCTCTCTCGATCATCACTCTATCCACTAGTGTCGCTGCTGCTGCCTGTTTAACAAGGAGTACATCTAGTGTCTGTCATACCTGTAGTTTTAGCTATGAACCCCACCCAATAACACCTCCCATACACACAGGTAAACTCACCTATGTGATTGTTTTATAAATAGTATGGCTTATGTGTCTGCTGTATCTTCCTGTCAGGCAAGACGAACCTCGCTACCCCAGCTGCCACGTGACCCGGAGAAAAGCCGGAAGTCTTCATCCATTGGTCACTTGAGATCTCTGACAGCGATGACCGACTCTGACGATGATGATTCTGGAGGTAACGACGTATGTGTGAAATGTAACCGGAGGAAGGTGGCGATTAGCGACAGCGATGGGCGAGTGAATGGCAACTGTTTTCCACTTGAGAACAGGCCAGATGACAAAATGGCGTTCAGTGCGGCGATAGTTGTCGGCGGAGGAAGAGGAGGAGGTGGTGGTGGTGGTGGTGGAATTCTGAAAAACAGAAATCGAGTGAATTTAGACAATGTGGAATTACAGGAAGTATGTAGATGCCCAAATACTGAGAGTTGTAAATACAAAAACCGCGAAACTGTGATATTAAACGTTGGTGGTCAAGTGTTCGAGACACTCAAAACCACCCTTAAAAGATTAAAAACATGCAAGTTAGCTCGAGATAGTGAGATGATGAAACATTACAGGGAAACTAAAGGAGACTTTTTCTTCGACAGAGATCCTCAGGCCTTCAGTGTGATACTTAATTACCTACGGACAGGAGAGCTCCATTTACCAACATACTTGTGTGGTCCCGCTCTCCAACGAGAGTTTGAATATTGGGGCGTACAGGAAATGGACATTGAACGTTGTTGTTGGCAACCATACAACACGTGGAAAACGCAAAATCAGTCATTAGAAAAATTGGAATATGACCGGAAGCGATCGACTACTCTGAAAGAACTTGAGGAAGACCGGAAGAGTGCTAGCTGTTGGAAGAGGAGCCGTGCCAGAGTTTGGAACTTTCTTCAGGACCCGAACTCATCATGTTGCGCAAAGGTGAGTTATATTTCTTTCCGTATTCGTTGAGCGTTTTCTCTGGATATACTTAGGAAGTAGTTTGTATCGCCTATTAAAAAGCACGAACAATGTTTTAATTCGTCTATGAATTTGTTTATAAGAGAATAAGATATTTAAATTAGTTATTCACTGTCATATTTTGTTCAAATGTTTACCACCGTTTTGGTGCATATGTTTTAGTGTCGCGGTTAAGGTGAGCTAAGTCGGTTACGCTGTTTAGCTGAGCCGAGCTGTTGACGCTATGTAGGTCAGCGAAGTAATAACAAGTTTCCAGTGAGCTGAATATGTGACGCGGTTTAGCTGAGCTTAGTCGTTGACGCGGTTTTGCTGAGCTTAGTCGGTGATGTGGTTAAGCTGAGCTTAGTCGTTGACGCGGTTTAGCTGAACTAAGTCGTTGACGCGGTTTAGCTGAACTTAGTCGTTGACGCGGTTAAGCTGAGCTTAGTCGTTGACGCGGTTTAGCTGAGCTTAGTCGTTGACGCGGTTTAGCTGAACTTAGTCGTTGGCGCGGTTTAGCTGAACTTAGTCTTTGACACGGTTAACTGAGATTAGTCGTTGGCGCGGTTAAGGTGAGCTTAGTCGTTGACGCGGGTTAGCTGAGCTTAGTAGTTGTTGCGGTCCTGTATCTTATATATTATTGATTGCATGCGTAAGTGATAGACAATTAAAACCGCTTGTTGTAGCAAAGAAACAATCAAAAAAGCGCAAAATGAATCATTGACTGATTTTGTGTATCGTCAAATAAAATAATGATCATGGTTACAGGATACATAGTGTTTACGACAATGGAGGAACTACGGTGCGTTAGTGTATATTGATAGAGATTCACAGTCGGTTGTTTGATTACCCTGACATCTGCCTAAAACATAACGTAGGCGAGCTACTCAACTATCAATTATCAAAGTGGAAATGTGGGTTGTGGTGTTGCATTCTTGTTTACGTACAATCAGTGGCCTTTATGGTGGTGGTCTGATCTACAGCCATGTTGACAGGCGTAGACGTGTTAACGGAAACACTGTTACGGTGATATTCCCGTGTCACTCCGTACTGTAGATACAACCCCGAGTCTTGGGTTACCTAGGATACACCCGTGTCACTCCGTACTGTAGATATAACCCCGAGTCTTGGGTTACCTAGGATATTCCCGTGTCACTCCATGCTATAGATGTAACCCCGAGTCTGTGTTAATCTAGTTTACACCCGTGTCACTCCGTACTGTAGATATAACCCCGAGTCTGAGGTTACCTAGGACACACCCGTGTCACTCCGTACTGGAGATATAACCCCGAGTCTTGGGTTACCTAGGATACACCCGTGTCACTCCGTACTGTAGATATAACCCGGAGTCTGAGGTTACCTAGGATACATCCGTGTCAGTCCGTACTGTAGATATAACCCCGAGTCTTGGGTTACCTAGGATATTCCCGTGTCACTCCGTACTGTAGATGTAACCTCGAGTCTGAGGTTACCTAGGATACATCCGTGTCAGTCCGTACTGTAGATATAACCCCGAGTCTGAGGTTACCTAGGATATACCCTTGTCACTCCGTACTGTCGATATAACCCCGAGTCTTGGGTTACCTATGATACACCCGTGTCACTCCGTCCTGTAGATATAACCCCGAGTCTGAGGTTACCTAGGATTCATCCGTGTCACTCCGTACTGTAGATGTAACCTCGAGGCTGAGGTTACCTAGGATACATCCGTGTCATTCCGTACTGTAGATATAACCCCGAGTCTGAGGTTACCTAGGATTCATCCGTGTCACTCCGTACTGTAGATGTAACCCCGAGTCGGAGGTTACCTAGGATACATCCGTGTCAGTCCGCACTGTAGATATAACCCCGAGTCTGAGGTTACCTAGGATCCACCCGTGTCACTCCGTACTGTAGATATAACCCGGAGTCTGAGGTTACCTAGGATACATCCGTGTCACTCCGTACTGTAGATGTAACCCCGAGTCTGTGATTACTTAATACACACGGCTCATCTTTTTAAGACACTACCTTATGATGTTTACTTACCTGTCCACATTCTCGTCCTGTCTTGTCTTTGCCCTTCTCCTTGTTCGTTTCCTCGTTTTCTCGCTTTTGTCCGCGCCCTTTTCCTCAACCTAATCTTATACACTTGACCGCAATTTGGTCTTCGCCATTTGTCTTTGTTCCTGTCCTCACTGTTTTTCCTCATGCTTTCTCTTCGCCCTTTTTTTCAGAGCTATTTCCTCGCTCGTTTTCTATCCCTTTGTCATTGCCCGTGTCCGCGAACTTGTCCTATATCCTTAAACTTGCTCTCGCACTTCGTCCTCGATGCTCTCCTCGGCCTTGTCGTCACCGTTTGTCCACGCTCTTTGTCCTCACCCTTTCTTTCAGACCTTTGACCTCGACCTTGGCCTTTTTATTACGTATTCTTCTTGTTGTCCTTTCTTTTGTCCACGCTTCTGCCATTGCTTTTTGTCCTCACCATTTTCCCCAGTCTTGTCCCGTCCTTATCTTCGTTCTTGCCCTCGCCTTTTGTCCTTGTTTTGACCTGGCAATCATCCTCGCCTTTTGTCGTTTCCATTATCCTCGCTCTGGTCGCTGCTCCGGTTCTTCCCTTTTACTCGATCATTGTTCACGTCCTTGTCCTCGGTCTTGTTCTCGCCCATTACCTCTCTCTTTATCTCGCCTTTTGCCTTTGCTTTTGTCGTGACCCTCTGTAATCGACTGTATCATCGCTCTCTTCTTTCGCTCTGCCTCCTTTTCCTCGCATTTAACCTCGCTCTTGACCTTCACCCTCATTCTTGTCCTTACCCTTTGTCGTCGCTGGTGTCATGGCCGTATGCCCTCGCCCTTTTACCTTGCCCTAGTTGTTGCCCTTTGTACTCGCGCTGCGCTATACTGCTCTCGTAGTAAGTTAATGCTCGATTTACGTAACAATTTCTTGTTTAAAAATCAGCGACTTGTGCCGCGGAAACATACACTTACCAAACGGTATTTTTCTATAAGGTTCTATAACATTCATCAATCATCTTTTATATCATAACAATTCCGGGCATCTATTTAAATATGTGACTAATATATGTCTTGAATTACAGTGTATTGGGCGAGTGTCAATATCTATTGAATTAACGAACAGTATCCAACGTTTTCTTGAACTTTGGGAAAGTTGCAAACACTTTTTAAAAGTTTTCAGTTTGATCAACCTTGATAGGAGTTGATAGCCATGCAGCATTTAATGAAAATCAAAACAAACTATCGGGGGATATACCTATAAATATACACTAAAAGAGGAAAGTGTATGTATATAGTAAATTGTTGAACGATTGAGAAAGCATTTTTTAAATATATAAACTTTATTTATTTTACAACAATTATGAAACAAGTTATGTTAACTTATATTAATCACTCTTGTTGGCCCGGATATTAGCACGCGATGGGCTTTGTGTGGGAGGAAACCGGAGTACCCGGAGAAAACCCAAGAAGTCGGGCAGGTGGCCCCGAAAGCATTTATTGAATAATGGGCCAATATTTAACAAGTATTCGTCCTTTGGGCGTAGAAATTATTCCGGCTAAATCCAAACTTTGACAAAAAGAAGCCATTTAATGATTGCTTGCATTATTAAAACATGTGATATGTTCGAACTTCTTGTAAGACACTTTATTCTTATATATGTTTTCTTAAATTAGTTATTGACCTAGATATCTACGATTATCATTATAATGTTGGTGTTAAATGTCTGAAAGAAACGGCAGAAATCAACTACCATAGGCTAGTAATATCTCTTCCAACAAATATCTACAGATGCGTCACAGACACACACGTGTATCAGAGCTGTAGTAATGGGTTTTAAATAGCGTCGTTTGACAGAATCCAGTAGTCATGTTCTCCTTACTTTTTTCGCAACGGTCCTATTTTTTCGTCGACAGAAATGATAGGATGTCAAAAATAAGAATGTTTGATTAGTGGAGTCAGTGCTAATGTTTCAGTGTTGGGGGAGTATTTTGGAGGGGAAGTCAGGACGAGGTTCTGTCGTTATATTACTAGTTACCGTCTGTCCTTTATCACTCTGAAATTGGCAACGTGCTTAATACAAGGATACCAGGAACAACTGTGTATCACTGCTCTCATCCGGGTACTCAGCCTGCCAAACACAACACTCCGTCATGTTTTAATACGTACAACACGGAATAGGGAACATCAGTACTGAAACAATAGTTGGTTTACATCAAAATAATTTACAATGCAGATGGTACTTTCTTATTCGTCCGATTAAACGTCCCTCCGTCTGTCACACATCGATTTCATATAACTTAAGCTATAACAGAAATCCAAATCAGTCCCGCGTACCATGCCCTAGAAGTCTAACGGAAGGAGGTGGTATTATAGGTCACGCGTTAGAAAGCCTATTTAGTCAGAAACGGATCACGGATCACTTACAAACATATCGACCAAGACGGAGTGTGTTTGGCTGCATCCCGAACGGTCTATATCTGTCTGGCTGTTCAGGACACGTAACGAGTGTCAATACGGAAGGATACGAGCTCTAATGCTTGGGAAACATGCTCTCGTCCATTACTAACCGACCGACGAGGAGGTCCCCAGGAGCAGACGGGGTTAATGTGACGTGACGGCACCCTTATCGCTAACCAAAAACCAATCAGAACCCGCACGAATGAAAATTGGAGTTGCGTCGTTCCAAACAAAAGTCTGCAGGAATAGCTCCCAGGGGTTAAAACTGTTTTTGTTTGTAAATCCGACCCCCAACAAAATATGTCTTGCTAGGTTTTGTCATTACCTGTTCATGCTGACGGTATACCTCTTCGGGTCATCTGACCCCAATTCCATTCACAGGATTAATTCCAAAATTATCATAAATGATCCTGAGACGATGCGGACAAAGTGATGTTATTGTTTGGGTCAGTCCAACATCCATGATAGCCGACATAGCGGCCATTTCTAAAAACAATGTGTTTCAATCTTTTAATTTTTCTTTTCAACTTGGTTTGATTGAGCCAAAACTAGATAGGTTAATTTCAAAATGGTGGCTATGGCAGCCGTCTTTAAATGTGTTTTGCACTAATTTATCTTTATCAACTTAATGGGCGTCTTATTTCTTTATAAAATAATTTAAATATGTAAAACTAAATGCATGAATACAGTACAAGTATCGATATGTAATTATAAGTGCATCATTCTTATCTTCAAGAGAAAGTCACATTCTTTTATGAAATAACGTGTGTACATTTAAATGACATTTATTCTTGAGGGTAATAATATATACCTCTTGTGTTTCAGATATACGCCTGGATTTCCATCGTGTTTGTGTTCATGTCAATATTTTCGTTCTGTGCGGAGACCCATCCCGACTTCCAGGTCCATCCGTCTACAACACAGGGCTACGAGGATCTGTACAATCTCTTCGCTCTTAAAGACAAACTCATGATTGACGTGAAGGAAACGTCCGGGGTCAGGGACCTCTCCAACGTCACTATAAGTGTAGACAACAAGACACTTCCGGGGGAGGAGGCGGAGGACGACGTCAACACCGTGCCACATCCAGCCCTCCTCATTATCGACCTCATCTGCGTCACATTCTTCACTCTGGAGTTCGTTACTAGATTCGTGTTCTGTCCAAGAAAGGTCCAGTTTATCACTGCCTTACAAAACATCATAGATTTTGTAGCAATTGTCCCGGACTATATCGAGTTTATTATCCACGCATTCTATCCTTCAGGAAGTGAATTGCCTTTTATGGATTTTATTGTTATATTGCGCATGCTCAGGTTATGCAGGATCTTTCGATTGATCCGCCATGTCCCTGGATTGTGGATTCTATTATATACTCTTAAAGCTAGCTTCAACGAATTATTGCTCATGTTTGTTTTCTTATTAATAGGAATGGTTGTATTTGCCTCGTTGATTCATTTTGCGGAAGGTAAAAAAGGATTCGATAACATACCTATCGGATTTTGGTGGAGTGTCGTTACCATGACAACAGTAGGTTACGGAGATATGCATCCCACCACAGCGTTTGGTTACATTATAGGATCTTTGTGTGCCATTTCCGGTTTGCTCATGATCGCATTCACCGTTCCGATCATTGTCAGTAACTTTGTTCTGTATTATACGCATGTGCAGTATGGCATAGTACGACACGAGCGCGAAAAGTCGAAACTTCTGGATTTTAACTCTGACGATGAGGAATGTTGTGTAGATCATTCAGAAAATCCAGAGAGCGAAACAGCAGAACAAAGACAGTCTTTCAAAAACAAAAGAGACCGAAGTCCGACTGACAAAACTCTGCCACGAGAAATGGGAGTGCCCGAACTCTTTAGTTCCAAGTCAACGGATGGTAATTTCAACAAGTTATGATAGTGCGTGCAATGTACCGTCCGTATAGCCAAACTGAGTACTGATAAGTTTGTTTATAATGGCCATGACCTTCAATATGTCTCATAACCGTGGCAAAATGTTTTATTACCTTTTGTTGAAGGTTAAAGTAACATTATCTCTAATTATAACTTGTTTCCTTTTGTTACCCGATATATTCGTTAATCCATTCCATATAAATTCCGTGTTGCCTATCTATGACACGACGCCTATATGCAAAGAGAACTCACCAAGGGTTGTCTCCCCATTCCTGGGGTAGTATTTCGTTATAACAACAAATCAGATAAATAATAATGGTAGTTTTCAGCGATTTATCTTCGTAAGAAATGAATAGCTTAGTTTATGGACAGAAAACTTTCCATGATTTAATACCGTTTTCAAGGGGAGGAATGTTTTTCTACCGGTGTCGGATTCCTCTTGGTGATGTGGCGACTCAGTGTCCTGTGATTATTAATTTAAACTTGGCATTAAACTGTGATTTTGTTTTTTGTGTATACCCATGGATTACACCTTCTTACCGATTCCTTAGAGCTATATCTGTGCAAGCCATATGTCACATAGTGTTCAAGCATTTCTTATTGTATTGTCTAAGAAACGTTTTGCTTAGATATTACAGTCGGAAAGGGAATGGTGATAAAATCATTAGAGAAAGGAAAACGCACTCAATTTTCTACATAATAGTGACTCGATACCTACCATGTATACCGGATTATGACGTAGTTGTAATATATTAGTACTAAAACACGACATAGCTGTTATATATTAGTGAAATAGATTAAAATTACCAAACACTAAACAATTTGCGTGAGCAGATTTTATATATAGATCAGTTCAATTATAAGACTCATTCCCATAACTTGTTATTATAGAACCAACCCACACGTTACTCGCCTCAATTTTACTTCAAATCAGATTCCTAAATTTAAGATGTCAATGTGATATCGACATATACGTGCCATTATAGTAGTTGGTGTCATAGGGACCACAGGGACCTGAGAATTTGTTACAGCTATATTTGGATCTAAACTGAGGTGTTCAGAGTAATTGTACATGTTTTAGGGGTTTAGATTGACTTTCAGTAAAAATGACATCCCAATGATCATATTTATATATACGAAAAGTCAACCTTAAACCCTGTAAAATTACTCTGAACACCTTAGTTTAGGTCCAAATATAGCTTTAACAAATTCTCAGGTCCCTGAGATGGGGAGCTGTATGGCGAGCCAACTTAAATTATATAGTGAAGGAGCAATGTCGAACCTGTATTTCATATATCTTCAGATCTTTGTATACAATTAAGATGTCTTATACATAAATAAGATATATAATACTATATATCAGATACCTGGTACGTTATTTTAAGATATCCAACAAGAAAAATCAATTTATGATATATCATATAGTGTTTGATATGTCTTATATACGTTGGAAGTGTCTTATACTAGTCGTACACTTTAGTTTTAATATTTGGCCATGAATATCAGTTGAATAGAGTAAGTTGCCTTGTCATTTACCTGTACACTTCTACTATCAGGTAAATTTCAATCAATCAATCCTATTTAACGTTGACGGAAAAACCTTCAACCACCGGGGATAGCTTTCTTTATGTTCATAATTTGTCCTCGTTAAAACATTCTTTTGAACGAATAAACTTCTTAACCAAATCCCATTTGTATGCGCGTTAACTTCCATAAAAACGGGAGGATATTTGTTTTCAAATGTTACATAAATAAATTAAACATAACCCTTCAGTTGTTAACGGCAACTTTTGACACGAACTAGGGAGTTTAAATAACGAGTAGGCAAGCCTTATAAAACATACATAGCTACCAGTGGACATTATGAAACGTAATGTTTGTACAGTCATATAAAATCACTCATTAGGAGTTCGTATCGCCAAATAAGTATGAAATGACTTCTTGGTAATCCAGTTTTCTTTATCTTATGTTTCCTGCAGCGGTAACGTCCCAGTAAAAGGATTAACGTCCAGGCAATAAAAACACCATTTTTCAGTGTCGAGAGTCCGAGTCAGCTAGATGTTTGATTCAGTGTTATGGTGCCTTTCGTTTTTGCCTATTCAAATATCATTATTAATTAAAATATCTTATGAAAATGGGGAGAAGTTCCATTTTAAAATTTGATTAGACTTAATCAACTTCAATCTTTTACGAATGTTATTTATAATTTAGCTAGATTTTAGTAGAAAGTGTCTTGGACTTATAATAGAGTAACGTACATTTTTATCAACATTGTAAAAATCTTCTTGCGGAAATAATTTCCGTCCATTTTATTTGAAATATATCGGATTGGCATGTGTCCTGCACAATACTCACCACGTTCAGGTGGTTAACTTTTACTCCTTTTTAATCGTAGTCTAACTTAGTTATTTTACACTCTATGCAAGTTAACAATACGTCAATTAGGTATACAGTTATCGCCTCCTTGATAGACAAGTCAGACAACAGGGGGCGCTTCAAGCATTACTTCTGCCACTGCGTCTAACGATGATTGGACGTAAATAGGTTATTGTCCTTTTAACAATTTTGCACATTATATTTTGTATTTTGATATTAAAGAAATCGTCCTGTTGTCGCCCGTCTTCTTCTAGTCTTTGTATATCGACCTTTGCTTTTGAAACAATTGTGTCTCGAAGTTCGATCACAAATGTTTGGTCCAATCAACTGGCTTGGTACGTTTGGCCGCATATCTGATACTACTGCTAGTGGACTGTCTCCATACAGCAATCATCGATATATCATTTTCACAGTCTCGTTTACGCCAGAATAAGTATAATCAACGGCTGTTCTGTCTAAATAACAGTTACACAAACATAACTATACCTAGCAAGTGTACTGTCCCAATAACACAACCATAAGTATACCTAGCAAGTGTACTGTCTCAATAACACAACCACAAGTGTACCTAGTGAGTGTACTGTCTCAATAACACAACCACAAGTATACCTAGTGAGTGTACTGTCTCAATAACACAACCATAAGTATACCTAGCAAGTGTACTGTCTCAATAACACAACCACAAGTGTACCTAGTGAGTGTACTGTCTCAATAACACAACCACAAGTGTACCTAGCAAGTGTACTGTCTCAATAACACAACCATACGTATACCTAGCAAGTGAACTGTCTCAATAACACAACCACAAGCATACCTAGCAAGTGTACTGTCTCAATAACACAACCATACGTATACCTAGTAAGTGTTCTGTCTCAATAACACAACCATACGTATACCTAGCAAGTGTACTGTCTCAATAACACAACCACAAGCATACCTAGCAAGTGTACTGTCTCAATAACACAACCATAAGTATACCTAGTGAGTGTACTGTCTCAATAACACAACCATACGTATACCTAGCAAGTGTACTGTCTCAATAACACAACCACAAGCATACCTAGCAAGTGTACTGTCTCAATAACACAACCATAAGTATACCTAGTGAGTGTACTGTCTCAATAACACAACCATACGTATACCTAGCAAGTGTACTGTCTCAATAACACAACCACAAGCATACCTAGCAAGTGTACTGTCTCAATAACACAACCATAAGTATACCTAGTGAGTGTACTGTCTCAATAACACAACCATACGTATACCTAGCAAGTGTACTGTCTCAATAACACAACCACAAGCATACCTAGCAAGTGTACTGTCTCAATAACACAACCATAAGTATACCTAGCGATTGAACTGTCTCTTTAACACAACCAAAGGTATACATAGCAAGTGAACTGTCTCAATAACACAACCGGAAGTATACATAGAGAGTGTTCTGTCTAAATAACAAAACCATAAGTATACCTAGTGAGTGTTCTGTCTAAATAACAAAACCATAAGTATACCTAGTGAGTGTTCTGTCTCAATATCACAGCCATAAGTATACCTAGCGAGTGTTCTGTCTAAATAACAAAACCATAAGTATACATAGCGAGTGGCCTGTCTCAATCACATAACCATAAGTATACACAACCATAAGTATACATAGCGAGTAAACTGTCTCAATAACACAACCATAAGTATACACGACCATAAGTATACACAACCACAAGTATACATAGCGAGTGCTCTGTCTCAATAACAAAACCATAAGTATACCTAGCGAGTGTTCTGTCTCAATAACAAAACCGGAAGCATACCTAACAAGTGTACGGTCTCAATCACAAAACCGGAAGTATACCTAGCAAGTGTACTGTGTCAATAACATAACCATAAGTATACCTAGCGAGTGTTCTGTCTCAATAACAAAACCGAAAGCATACCTAGCATTTGTACTGTCTCAGTAACAAAACCGGAAGTATACCTAGCAATTGTACTGTCTCAATAACACAGCCATAAGTAACCCTAGCGAGTGTACTGTCTTAACCCTTTCACCCCTAGGTAACTTTAGTAGTTTCTACCATACATTGATCTGGATGAGTCCATTACAGTCTAAAGTGGTGAAAGGGTTAATAACACAACCATAAGTATACATAGCGACTGTACTGTCTCAATAACAAAACCACAAGTACACCTAGTAATTGTACTGTCTCAATAATAAAACCAGAAATATACCTAGCAAGTGTACTGTCCCAATTACAAAACCGGAAGTTTACCTAGCAATTGAACTGTCTCAATAACAAAACCGGAAGTATACCTAGCACGTGTACTGTCTAAATTACAAAACCGGAAGTATACCTAGCAAGTGTACTTTCTCAATAACACAACGATAAGTATACCTATTTCACAGACTTTATCAGTTTCCCTTGCTTGTGAACTTTAATCTTTGTTGTGTGAATATGAAAAATAAATATGGTTCGACACATTGCACTTAGATGATCGCATGCACTTGTTGGAAAGTTAAATTCGGTATTGTCGTATTTTTACAGCAAAAACATTTCCATTGCCATTTTACTTCCGAGTGACACGGATAACTATGAACATTAACGATGGTTGGTATGAAAACATACATTAGGCATTGATTATTTGAAGTTAAAATGAAATGGAACAGACTTGTTTGTAGCATTGAGTTACCATGATGGACACCACTTAGCCTAAACATTTGTAATGGTAAAATATACACGCATTTAACACCCAATATCTTCATAAGTGTTTGACCGTATTCCAGTTTGCCCTACGTTTGCACGTTGTTGAAAGCGTGGGTAAGTGTGTCTGGTAAGGAATGTCGACATTTTACTGTTACAACAGGTAATCTTTGTTCTTCTCGTCAATTACGATCAATATTGGATAGTTTTACACATGTACATCTAAATCCGTCGCCTTGACGACGAATGGCCATCCTCGGTTAATCAGTCAGAAACATGACAGAAATACCTACATTACATAGATACAAGGTTGATCACATGATGAATTATGACTGTAAAAGCATTTTTTCGAGGTGTGGAAAAACAAGCGCGAAAACACCCAGAAATGAATATTTATTTATAAATTATATACAATGTAGATCATAGATATACAGAATAGGCAGATTTCAGCATCATAGCCAACGCAAACATTTCCAAACTATAATCACACCGAAGAATCACAACACGAACATTTGCACATGCGAAAATTTCTTCTTAACTATTTACAACCTTACTCTGACATCAATTTTCTTTCCGAAAGACTATGAGGACAGTGCTAGACACTCTTATCATGAAATTTTTATGTGAATACTACAAATTACACTTAAAAGGCACATATGCTTGAAGTAATCCTTACTCAAAATATGGTGTAGACTGTAGTAATGATGTAGCGTTTATTATAACACCATGCAAACGTAGTTTGTAGGGATAAAAAGGAATCACCCTTACCGACCGTCTGTTCATAATCCTTGTAACGCAACTCCTCCTAAACCGTGTGTTGGATTTTTTTTGTATCTTGGCACATTTAAAGTACATCGTATGTAGATTTGCATGAAGAAAGGCATTTTGTGATGTTACTATTTTTCCTTGCGTTATGACTCTTGAAACTTTAAATTTATGCTCCACAAACTGCGTAGGTTCAACTCCTCCTTAATCGTTCGTTAGATTTTTGGAAAATTGGTACAGACAAACTACATCATATGCATGAAAAAAGTGAAATCGTGATTCGACTATATTTGTTGGAGTTATGGCCCTTGAAACTTTAACTTCTGCTGCAGCTCGCTAATGGTTTCTCTAGTGTATTAATTCAGGGAGATAGGTCAATTGAAGTCCCTAATGTGTAATTTCTAAGACAGAGTGTATTCTAACTTCACCTTTATGAATTCCGGAGTGTACAGTTTAAATATAACTTATGATATCTTAAATAGTTTTGGCATTATCTCTCAGAATCAGTTCTCCTCGTCCCCGGTATATTATATACGGACGAATAAACATAACAAGTACATCATCCGTGGATATTACACAGACCATACACACGTGATGAAACAGCAAAATCATTACACGATATATCAGATATATAGGTGTTGTATACCTAATCATTTATATGTGGTACACCAAGGAGTCAAGGGAGTAAATGGAGCCTGGATAATCTAGTTGCTATCAAAATTTGGTGGATTGTGAGATAGCTGAATACCAGGATACACTTCTGTACAGATCAATGCCAGACTCACCTCTACAACAATCGAGTCAACCGGATTAGTGGTGACTGGATTGTGAGATAGCTGAATACCGGATACAATTCTGTACAGATCAATGCCAGACTCACCTCTACAACAATCGAGTCAACCGGATTAGTGGTGACTGGATTGTGAGATAGCTGAATACCCGGATACACTTCTGTACAGATCAATGCCAGACTCACCTCTACAACACCCAAGTCAACCGGATTAGTGGTGGCTGGATTGTGAGATAGCTGAAAACCCATATACAACTTTGTACAGATCAATGCCAGACTCACCTCTATAACACCCGAGTCAACCGGATTAGTGGTGACTGGATTGTGAGATAGCTGAATACCGGATACAATTCTGTACAGATCAATGCCAGACTCACCTCTACAACACCCGAGTCAACCGGATTAGCGGTGACTGAATTGTGAGATAGCTGAATACCCGGATACACTTCTGTACAGATCAATGCCAGACTCACCTCTACAACACCCGAGTCAACCGGATTAGTGGTGGCTGGATTGTGAGATAGCTGAAAACCCAGATACAACTTTGTACAGATCAATGCCAGACTCACCTCTACAACACCGAGTCAAATGGATTAGTGGTGGCTGGATTGTGAGATAGCTGAAAACCCAGATCCACCTTTGTACAGATCAATGCCAGACTCCCCTCTACTACACCGAGTCAACCGGATTAGTGGTGGCTGGATTGTGAGATAGCTGAATACCCGGATACAATTCTGTACAGATCAATGCCAGACTCGCCTCTACAACACCGAGTCAACCGGATTAGTGGTGGCTGGATTGTGAGATAGCTGAATACCCGGATACAATTCTGTACAGATCAATGCCAGACTCACCTCTATAACACCCGAGTCATCCGGATTAGTGGTGGCTGGATTGTGAGAGCTGAATACCCGGACACAATTATGTACAGGTCAATGCCAGACTCACCTCTACAACACCGAGTTGACCGGATAAGTGGTGGCTGGATTGTGAGAGCTGAATACCCGGATACAATTCTGTACAGATCAATGCCAGACTCCCTTCTACTACACCGAGTCAACCGGATTAGTGGTGGCTGGATTGTGAGATAGCTGAATACCCGGATACAATTCTGTACAGATCAATGCCAGACTCACCTCTACAACACCGAGTCGACCGGATAAGTGGTGGCTGGATTGTGAGATAGCTGAATACCGGATACAAGTATGTACAGATCAATGCCAGACTCGCCTCTACAACACCGAGTCGACCGGATTAGTGGTGACTGGATTTGCCAGGCTGTTACGGTCCACAGACTGACAGCCGATTCCAATAAATGTATATATGTACTTCGTGACAGATTAAAACTGAGCACAAGGACTGAATATAAGTTATAGAGGTCTTAATGATGTATGGAAACGAATCTTAGATACTTTGGGGATTTAGATCAACACTCGAAATTTGATTTAAATCCCTTAAACGTCTAATATTACTCTATATACATCAACATAGATCCATGCCCAATGTCGAATATAAGTGGAATCGTTAAAAACAATAACTGGTTAACAGAAATTCATGTAATAAAACGTGGAATTAGGCAAGGCTGCCCTTTGTCTTGTTTAATTTTGTAATAGCAGTAGAGATATTAGCGATATAAATGTTAAAGGAATACGAATTAACAGAAAAGACATAAAAATAGCACAATTAGCGGATGATACAATATTATTTTTTAAATGTATTCTGATGTACCATTAGCACTTAAAATAATACAGGAGTTCGGTAAACACTCCGGTTTAAAACTAAACAAAAATAAAACAGAAGGACTATTCTTAGGCACGAATAAAAGAAAACCGACTAACTATGAAGGGATAAAATGGACTTGAGAGAAAATAAAATCTCTAGGAATATATTTCGGAACTAACAATAAAGTGTGTGCCAATTTGAACTGGAAAAGTAAAAAGACAACAATAGACGCAATGCTTAAAAATTGGAAAAAAAGAAAACTAACATTGATCGGTAAAATCGTGGTTATAAATACTCTTGCTATCTCAAAAATAACATATATAGTAAGTGTCCAAGTAATCAGTGCAGAGCAAATAAAAGAATTGGAACGCTTCATATATGGTTTCATATGGGAGCGAAGTGAAAAAGTTAAAAGAAATATCATGATACAAAATTATGAGAATGGGGGGTTAAAAATACGTGATATTATATAACATATAGATGTCATAAGGGTGGCATGGGTGAAACGATTAACAAACAAGGATGAAACAAATTGGAAAATTATACCAAAAATGATGTACGGAAAGTATGGGAAAAACATGTTAATATTTAAAATGAACTTTGAAAAAATTAAGCAAATTAGAGATCTAAGTAAAAATGTAACAAGTTTTTACGTAAACATATTGGAGTCATGGCTAAAGGTAGGGGGTACTGGTAGAAATAGTAGAGATACCTTTTTTGAAGTAAGAAAGGAGGTCATATGGGGAAATAAAAATATTATGATCAACGAAAAAACATTAATCTTTAATAATTGGATCGATAGCAATATGATTTATGTTGAAGATGTAATTGACAAAAATGGTAGAATTAATGAAAAATACATTTATGACAAATTAGCAAACAAACAAAACTGGATGAGTGAAATGTTACAAGTTAAAATGGCTTTTCCAAATAAATGGGCAGGAATTCTACAATCGCAAGAATCGATTAAAACCAAGGTTAATTTTAATAAAGAAAACTACAACGTTTATGATAAAAAAAACGGAGTTAATCTTAACTCAGGGAAGTTAAAAAATAAAGATGTATATAGGTTGGCTACTCAACAAAAAAAAATGTGATAAAAATTAATAAAGTGCGATGGATAAATTATTTCAGTTTAGATGGATCAATAGAAATCAAACAGATGCTACAATTTGTTTTCAGTAAATTATTAGACAATAAGTATAAAGTATTCAAATGGAAATTATTTCATCATATAATACCAACTAGACAGATGTTAAAAAGAATGACCATAGCTGACTCAGAGCTCTTTAATGTCTGTCAAAAGGTAGAAGATTTTGAACATTATTTTATCAACTGTAGATATCTTGACAATTATTGGAACAAAATGGATAAAGGTTTTCAAAACATAGGTATCTGTAAAAATACGAGACAGCTAAGGTATTTGATATAAGGATACAAAATACAAGAAAAAAAATACGATTGCACGAATATAATATTGTGTTTGATAGGTTTCGCGGTATTTAAGACCTACCATTTAAGAGAACAAAAAACAAAGCAAATTAGCCCGATTAACATTTTAAACGGGAGCTAGAACATGTTTGCAGATTTACGCACGTAGGTAGCAATCTGTTACATACATTTATGAAGGATTTTTGACAGATTAGTCTACATGCATATACTTTACTAATGGAACTATCAGTTAGAAAGTGTTGTCATTTTCAATCAAGCGCGCGGGGTCACGCGTGCAGACAGTTTACATCTGAAATGTGTACATGTAAACAGCATAAATAACTTTGTTTGTTACTAATATGAAAGAAACTTTGTGTATCAATTACAATCATTATTCACTAGTGCAAGTATAAGCGAACAAAACTTACCCAATTAGGAATAGTACACACACATGGTTAGACACCACTATAAAACTAGAAAATAATCTGGACAAATTTTCCGGAATATATGTGTAACTTTTTTTAATGTCACTTACATGTACACATACCAAAATAAAATACCTATACAATGTAAGTAATTACAAACTTTTACGGATGTATGAAAGTGGACGAGTGGAATTAGTGGGGTTCTTTCAATCTAGCCTTTAAAAGTGAATTATATACATACGGACTTGATTAGAAATTGTTAATCGAATACTATCATTGGATAAACAAAATGAGTCTTTACTTTTTTGTATTGTTAAAAATGATTGTAATAAAAAAAAAAGTAATATACCGCGTGCATGTAGGTAATGGACGTCCCCATTCTTGTCCCGGTGCAAAGTAAAAGACTTTACAGGGACATGACGCAGACGGATACAGTGTATGGGTGGCTGATACATGCATGCGCGGGGACAACTTACAAACTTAATATAACTATATAAAATATATATATACATATATACAATTAATATACAATATATATACAATATACAATATATATACAATTCTATCTTCTTGTAATATGATGTATATGTACATGTAACTGTTCTGTTTAACCGTGTCTTGAAAAAGGAGCGGATCGCTCCCAAAATTTGACAACCTAAACTTGTCCACACTGTTGGAATTACTTCTTTGCCCCATATATATATACAATGTATATATAACACATGTATAAACATAGCTCTTGAATGTAAGGTGTACGAATAGTGAAAGACCACCTACGTGTGGANAATTTATATAAAAAAAAATGTCTAATTTTTAAGTCCCTTTGAGGTCGGGATGGTTTCATTTGCGCGGTGGTTGTTCGCTATGGTGAGGCAACGAAGCGAACAGGTACTGTAATGTAGGCCTAAAGTTAATAAAATAAATAGAATTAATTGTGCTTGGCAGCTGCTGAATTTGAACCATACTTTATTTCTCTTCAGCGACTTGGTGTGATGAAAATCCCAGGCTCAGACGAAATGTTTCGTCGATATCTGGATAACAAGAATTATTACTTACATCAATAATGTACCATGTCCTCTTATTACAAGTTGGGGATGCTCAAATTTGACCCACCTGTTACACTTCGGTGGATTGGTCAAGATGAAATTTTGCAATCCATATAGCTGGCTACAAACAACTGTTTCGTTCCTGATGCTACTAACAGCAGGATTATTTTTTCAATATCAAAATTCCAACTTACCGGACGCGACCGGAACTGCACATCTATACCCCCAGAGACCTATTGATAGTACAGCTACACATCATGTCACACAGGAAATCCATCATTGGCTTTTTCTCAAACCACAATATTTACGCTTGCTATGTCTAATCCTTTATGTCCTGTGAGTCAGGTTGACTTGTAGGTAAGACTCCCTTTATTGCTTACATTATTGACTAATTTCCGCTGAGCTTTCTGCAAAATAAGGGTACAAAGCTGCCGGTATGCATTAAGAAACCGGTCATTTTGTTTGTAAAGGAGAAATTCTGTAACGCACGCGTTAATATTTATACACTTCACAAACGGTTTCAAACTTCAGAGACATTCCTCTACTCATGTTTTCCTATTTGAAAACATTGCAGGAGTTAATTTGATTTAGTGAAGTTACTACGACCCGGGTCGTAAGTTGTTTAAGGGGAGACAACTCCTACTAATGAAGACACATGTGTCACACAATCGGGAACTGTCGGCACTTTCCGTATTTTCACGTTTACGGAAAGTACCGACGGTTCCCGATTGAGGTGTCACACACACCTTTCATATAGACTTTATTTTTTGCAAACTGAACAAACTGAAAATGATGTGAAATCTGGGCCAGTCATTAACTTATTTAAAATAGCACATGACACCAACTTTTTATTCTGGGTTTTTTAAATGTGAGTCTCAGTCTGAGCAGTAAAACTAAAGTTGTGACAGAAATTCATACAAAACTACTGCAATAAGCCAAGTATTAATTGTAGTATGTGAAATTCCACTGGAAATTAATGAAAAATTCAGTTATGATTTATAATCTGGTTAACCCTTTCAACACTGTAGACCATAATGGACTCATCCATATCAATTAATGGTAGAGGTTATTAAAGTTACATAGGGGTGAAATGGTTAATGAAAATTTGTAGCTGTTTGATTATATTTTCCTTCATAAAAAAACAAATTTATTTCATATCAAGACTATACTAAAATATTACCCTATGGAATGGAATGGGCATTTATAATAAATGTTTTTGTAACTTTGCCAAATCCTTATGCTACTGTCTGGCAATAACTGGATCTATTATGAACAAATATAAGAGTATTGTGCATGAATATTATACCTCTTTTCTTGTGTCACTATAACTTTTTTTTTTAAATCAAAGATAAGGATTTGTCAAACTCATAAAATTACCAAAGCATACGGTAATCGGTAAATAAATTACACATTTCCGCATGATGGGGGTAGATAGCCTACCAAGATAACAGTGATACAACTATAGAAAGACTAAGTTTTCAAAACAAAATTGCTATTAAGCATACAATTCATTTAGTACAGGGGTATAGGTGTTGTTACAACTCTAAGATCTATAAAGCATAACCTGTAAGTTTTCTAAATTGGTCAGGTGATAAGTTGATAACTCAGGTTAAGCATGAATAGGATTTACTCCTGCTCAACTGAAGTTATTACCTGGTCACCTGACCAAAACAGAAAAATTCCCTTATAATTACAGTATTTTTCTGTGAATGATTCATAATTATTTTATACCTTAGTCTGATCAACATATACAAATTGAATAACTCCACCCACATGATGTATTGAGCTTGGATCTTGACTGATGTGACATATATTTGATGTAATGAGCTTGGATCTTGACTGATGTGAAATATATTTGATGTATTGAGCTTGGATCTTGAGTGCTGTGACATATATTTGATGTATTGAGCGTGGATCCTGACTGATGTGACATATACTTGATGTATTGAGCTTGGATCCTGACTGATGTGCCATATATTTGATGTATTGAGCTTGGCTCCTGACTGATGTGACATATATTTGATGTAATGAGCTTGGATCTTGACTGATGTGATATATTTGATGTATTGAGCTTGGATCATGACTGATGTGACATATATTTGATGTATTGATCTTGGATCTTGACTGATGTGACATATTTGATGTATTGTGCTTGGGTCTTGACCGATGTGACATATATTTGATGTATTGAGCTTCGATCTTGTCTGATGTGACATATATTTGATGTATTGTGCTTGGATCTTGACTGATGTGACATATTTGATGTATTGTGCTTGGGTCTTGACCGATGTGACATATATTTGATGTATTGTGCTTGGATCTTGACTGATGTGACATATATTTGAGGTATTGAGCTTGGATCTTGACTGATGCGACATATATTTGATGTATTGAGCTTCGATCTTGTCTGATGTGACATATATTTGATGTATTGATCTTGGATCCTGACTGATGTGACATATATTTGATGTATTGTGCTTGGATCTTGACTGATGTGACATGTTTGATGTATTGAGTTTGGGTCTTGACCGATGTGACATATATTTGATGTATTGTGCTTGGATCTTGACTGATGTGACATATTTTTGATGTATTGAGCTTGGATCTTGAGTGCTGTGACATATATTTGATGTATTGAGCGTGGATCTTGACTGATGTGACATATTTAATGTATTGAGCTTGGATCTTGCCTGATGTGACATATATTTGATGTATTGTGCTTGGATCTTGACTGATGTGACATGTTTGATGTATTGAGTTTGGGTCTTGACCGATGTGACATATATTTGATGTATTGTGCTTGGATCTTGACTGATGTGACATATTTTTGATGTATTGAGCTTGGATCTTGACCGATGTGACATATATTTGATGTATTGTGCTTGGATCTTGACTGATGTGACATATTTGATGTATTGAGCTTGGATCTTGACTGATGTGACATATTTGATGTATTGAGCTTGGATCTTGACCGATGTGACATATATTTGATGTATTGAGCTTGGATCTTGACTGATGTGACATATATTTGATGTATTGAGCTTGGATCCTGACTGATGTGACATATATTTGATGTATTGATCTTGGATCCTGACTGATGTGACATATATATGATGTATTGAGCTTGGATCCTGACTGATGTGACATATATTTGATGTATTGATCTTGGATCCTGACTGATGTGACATATATATGATGTATTGAGCTTGGATCCTGACTGATGTGACATATTTTTGATGTATTGATCTTGGATCCTGACTGATGTGACACATATATTTGATGTATTGCTACACTGCCGCTGATCTTTGGAATCTTTAAAATATTGCCACAGCTCAGCAGATTTCAGATCATGTATACAGTGTTGATCCAATCTACCGGGTAATTTTAATTAGATTGGTGTTGAAGACGTCATGTATTGTTAGTTACTTTTAGTAGCATGTGGGTAAAAAAAGAACTAAAATATACATTTGTACATCTTTTATAATTTACTCAGAAAGCAGGTCATACACCCACATCCAAAGCACAAATATATCTTTGTAATATCGCAATAATAATGCTTATAATAGTAGAGACCATTTAGATTTGTTAGGAACCAACCATCTGACCCTGAAAAGTCAGTGCAATGTCTTTAAGTTTTTGCCCAACTGCTATTAGTTTATCATCCCTTTGGAACTCCTTGGACAGTTCCCTTAGTGTAATGGCAATTCTATCACCAGTGATATCCTCCCTGTGGATGCCATGTTTCCAGGAGTGTCGCGCTGGTCCGTACACCACTATCAATGACCTCTGATGGAGTGGCACTTTGACCTCCACATCCTCACCATCCTTGATGAAGTACAGAAAAGTGTCTGACAACAAGTTCAAGGTCACAAGTCTCTCACCCCACAACCAGAAATCATCAAAGTGTGGATCAATGGCAGAACCTCTAAGGGGAGAGTACTCCAGGTTACATAGTTCTACAGGTGTAAAGTCTGCAAGCTCGGCCACCTCCGTCATCCGTTGATACAGTGGTTCACTAAAGTTTGGCAGTCCAGTAAATACATCACATTTTAACTTCTTCTTCTTAAAATTCACTTTTGGGCCATAATCCTAAAACAAATCAAAACAAAATGTGCCTGATCATGAATAATAATTAAGATCCTTTTACACGAGACTTTCAACTGTTTGTATTACACTACTACATGATATAGTATTATAAGACCAACTAAAATATAAACTGCTGACAACGTATCATTTACATAGATCTGTGACCCCATATGTATGGGACTACCTTGACCCTCAGGTAGCAGAACCGTTTTATAATACATGTGTATGACCATTGTTATTGATTTATTCAGCTTTTAGATATGTCCTTGCTTGGAGAGACACTTATTGAGTAAACAGAATGTTGTGTAATCCATCTGAAGTCAAAACAAGATAATCTAAGCTAGTTTAACAAACAGCCACTGTAATGGTTTTGTGACAACAAGAAGTGGAAGATTAGGTATTCCATGAAATTCAGGCTTTCAACTGCTAAATTGTCCTGTATAAAAGCATTTTGAGATCATATCTCCAAACTAATTGAGGTTCAATTTTATGATATTTATAATGATTGTTTCAGAAAAAATGAACTTTACAAAATTGATCATTGGGGTTTTTTTTTGCAGGGGTGTCTCTGCGATCAACATATGGCCATGGCTTGCTTCCAAATGGGAAATAACCTCATTTTTTCCCAAAGTATAAACCATGAAAAGAGAAATTAACGAAAATAATTTTGACACAAAGACTAAAGTGTATGTGTAGGCAGGAAAGAATCTGCATGGTTATTATTAAGCTCAGCTAAATTGACAAATCCAAACTCCAATTCATTTTTTAGTTCTTCCAATCTAATAGCATACAAACCTGTTTCCTTCTTCCTGATTGTGATACAGCAAATGGTACTTTATATATCTCCTCACATATACTTCTCTCTTCTTCTTCAGAGACAAAATTCTGGATTATTTTAATTCCTGTGAAATCTATTGGGTTGTCTTGGTGATCAGGATGCTGTTTCCATGGTGACCTGCTACCTGGCCAAGCCTTGCCACAGTACTCACAATAGTACATACATTCTCCCTGAAAACAAACATGTTACAATGGTAAAGCTGACTGATATTTAACTAACAACCCCTGATGTGGCTTAAACCTGAATGGGAGAGGGGCACTTGATATACCTTAACTGTAAAGGGAGATAACTGAAAGTTATCTACTTTGAATATACAAGCCATTCGGATTGATATGTCTCGCCTATGCCCCGCTTCGACCATCAATGCACATATCAGAGAAACCAGATTCCAACTCTTTTTTTTTCGCCAGGCCCAGACGACTTGAGTCCAAGAGTTTTGAAAGAATTTGCTAGTGAAATTGACCCCATTTTGAGTATAATATTCAACTCGTCCCCACAATCTGGCACTGTTCCACAAGATTGGAAAACCACCCATATTGCTCCAATATTTTAAAAAAGGCCAAAAATATGATCCTGAAAATTCCAGACCTATTTCACTCACTTGCTTTTGTTGTAAGTTAATGGAACATGTCATAGTGTCACACATCATGTCACATTCAGATCACCACAATATTTTGTATCCTCGTCAACATGGTTTTCGAAAAATTCAGATTCTTTGAAACACGACTTTTAGAATTTGTTGATATTACCAAAACACTTGACAACTCAAAACAATCAGATATATTGGTTATAGATTTCTCCAAAGCATTTAATAAGGTCAGCCACTCTCTTCTTACCAACAAACACAGTCATTATAGTATAGATGATAAAACTACTTCCTGGATCTCAAACTTCTTAAATAATAGAACCCAATCAGTACTTGTTGAAGGCGTCTAATCTGAGTATGTACCAGTTTTATCCGGCGTCCCCCAGGGATCTGTACTGGGGCCTAGTCTGTTCCTATTTTATATTAATGACATGCCAATTGGCTTGAATTCCACCGTCAGACTGTTTGCGGATGATACCATCGTATATCTGACAATTACGTCAGAGAAAGCTGCAAGGACCCTACAGTCTGACCTGGACAAACTAGCCCTTTGGGAGAAAAAAGGGTTAATGGCTTTCCACCCAGATAGTGTTATGCTCTCACAATTTCTAATAAAAAATCCCCTGTCATTTTTAATTATTCTCTTCATGGCCAAATAACATGTTGATTCCGTGAAATACCTAGGTGTAACCCTCAGATCAGATTTGAAATGGGACTCCAATGGGATTTGCAACAATGCAAATTCTACTCTAGGATTTCTCAGAAGAAACCTATAAATTAGCTCAACAACATTTAAAGAGCAGGCTTACAAATCTTTGGTAATCCACTCTTTAGAACATGCTTGCTCTGTTTGGGATCCGTACACAAAAAATAATATCAACAAAATAGAAATGGTTATAGGAGAGGAGTGTGATATGTGTCAAAACGCTTTCGGAATACCTCTAGTGTAACAGATATGATTGGTACTCTTGGCTGGCGTAGCCTGTCAGATCGTAGGAAAGATGCACGCCTAAAGATGTTCCATAAAATTCATCAGGGCACGGTGGCCATATCCACGACTGACAGGATGCACAGAGCCAGAAGAATTCCTAGAAATTCCCACCAGGTCCAATACCAACAGCAATACTCGAAAACACCACGGACATAGATATTTCGTGAAAACACTAACTAGACAACTATCTTTTTTTCCTTGTACCATACTAGACTGGAACAAATTACCATCTGACATCGTTAATGCACCCACTTTAAACTCTTTCAAAACATCTCTTTCCAGGCACACCTGTAAAATCGAAGATGCAGAGTAATTAGTTACTTCAACAGACTACATAATAATTCACCATCTCTTCTTTTCCCCCTTCTCCGGAACATGCTTTGTCGGTGGCGGCTGCCCAATCACTGGCTTGCTCGAACCTCTCTCTCGGACTCTCCTCGAACTAAATTCTCCTTCTCTTAACTTTAACTAAGTGAATAATTATTATGTAATATAAATAGTCTGTCATTTGTGCTGCACAGTCCCAACTTCGTGACAAAATCTTCAATTAGTTGAAGGTGGTAGAACTAGAACTACTTTCCCACATGCAAATAAAGTTTATTTTTGCATTTGTATCAGTGTAATATGTTTCATGACTGAATAAATGCGACTTAGACAAACAATTAGAAAAAGTTAAGATTTAAATGTGATTTTGGCTATATTTAGTAACAAATGCATACCCCTATTGGCGTATAATAGGCGAGTTTGCGTTTTATACGCAAGTTAGTGGTTTTCCCCGACCTGATAAATTATCACGTCTCTGCTACAAGTTAATGTGTACATACTGTAAACCATGAGCAAAACTCTTAAGCTATTGATGAACACATCGTATAAGTCCGTAAGTTTATGATCGTGATTATTTATTCACCTTCCGTCCTGATCCAGCTGGCAGCTTCCCCTCTTCTTCACAAATAACACAGGTACGTATGCCCTTACATCCGCATGCCTCCATGTTGTTTATCATATGAAATGCAATTTCCGGTAAATGTAAATTTCGAGCCGGGCGGATTTCAACATTAAAACTTTTTTTAAACCAATATATCTAATATAAATTCCTTAATTAAACTTTAACAGAAATATTTCAGACACAAATACTTCAAAATTAATTGTCTGTATCTAAGTATTGCATTTAGTGTTATTTTGTCGTAATCTAACGGCCACATTACAATATCGTTTTGTAGCTTACAATATAACTCAAAACATCCGGCAGCATGGTAATTTCGCGGGAAAAGGCTGGGGTAAACAAGGTAGGCACAGCCGATGTTGATAAAATTCTTACAGGCCCCCATCGATTTTATTACCTATACAAACCTAAACCTGTCTTTAGTTGTGCAACGTGGTTTTGTAATTGTTAATTTCATAATATGAAATGATTTATGTTTGGTTAATGTCGGCTGCCGGTATATTTGTTCACAGTAGTTGCGATGACGTAACATGTTAGCTTCTGACGGCGAGACAACTTGTTTGTATTTGTGCCGTCAGAGAAGGCCGGGTAATAATATTAGTACTACGATAACGTACTTTCTGACCACGAAAATTAATATTATATATTGCGTCCTAACTCGGGCGGCATGGTATGTATTAATAAAAATTCATAGGTGCTTGATATGATTTGTATGTACAACGGACTTAGATAGCAATCTAATTCCTTGGTATGTACCATGTGTTTCATACAGGCTCATGTCAGTGTATATAGTATGTGATGGGCTCAAAACTTTTCCTCCAAAAAAAATATGGAAGTTGCTTGGTATACCAATGTTAAGAACAATATCAATAATGAACTTTGCAGATATCATTAAAAAAAATGTTGATTTTGTCTGAAAGTAAAATTTTTAAATGCAGAATTTGAGTGACACAAAACTGCAATGAATACTGAAATTATAATTCATGTAAAGAACTCTATCTAAATCAGAGATTTATACGATATTGTTACCAAGCAACTTCCATATTTAAATAGAGTTCCTACAGGAATTACTGAAATAAATGGGGGAAAACTTACTGTTCATGCATTCCTGAAGTATCCTTGTATTCACAATTATTAGAAAATGCTCATTATGTTTATTATACAAGTTGTTTTAGTAAAACAAAACAAAAATGGAAGAATTTCTTATTCATCTCAAAATTAAATGTAAACAGGTGTCAATCCCTATATTTTCAAGAAAATAAATACTGTATTGATGCAGACTAAGATAGCAAATATAATTATATGGTATTTATTAAAAAGTTTGTGGTTTTTTTATAATCACCAGTTTTGGAGATTAGAAAGAAGTTCATATAAATATTTATTAACCTATTTTCAATAACTTTGTCCTCATGTATTTAGATAATATAATCTATCATGTTGAAACATGTCATTTAGTTTCTTAGTTCAAATTCTATAAATGAAACAGTTTACTCTCGTAATAATTCACCTCTTTGACATTTATTAATTATATTTGGTTCCCTTACAATTGAATACAAATACATTTGATGTCTGATTTTGAGATAAAAGGAATTTCTCACCATTCATGGCTTGTAAGTTTACTGAATAAGTCAAACATGTTGTTTTTATGACCATTGTTCCTGGTGTTAAACCAGCACAGGGTATCCAGCCCCCCTAGGGCCCTTTCCTGTCCCTTTAGGCTATGATCACCTTGTGTGATAGGGGTGGATGAACATGGACAGTCAGGCTTGACCAGTTGACCTTTGATGTTAGGCCCCGGCCAGCTGACACCAGTTGTTAGTTTACATAAAAAAGTGTCATTTTCACATTACAGTGGGAGGCTGTCATAACACAGGGGGAGGTCGAGGTAACAAGGTGTATTATATACAAACCAGTAGTACAATTTGGGAGGAGCTCCAGGTGACAAGCAATACAGTAAGTACAATTCATGTTGTTTTGGTATTATTTAAGAGAATAATAATAAATATTTATGTTTATGTTATGAAAGTTATGTTATTAAAAAAAATCACTGAACAGATATAAAAAAAATCTTCAGAACTGATTTCACACTTTTTATCACAGAATAAAATTGCTAAATCTGTGGTGTTATGCATTATGAAAGAAATTATTAAAATTTGTTAAGTCTCATGATTGTAAGCCCATGTACATTTCTAGATTAGAAATTTCATTTTGGACTTCAAATAACATTGAACATTATAAGAACTATTACAATGATTATAATTTTATACAATGAAATGTTGTAAATGGATTTAAAAGAATAAAAATATCAGATTGTAAAGCTTTCATACAATTATGTTAAATAAGATTAAGTTTATTGGAATAAAGCTGACAAGTCAAGGATTATGTTATATAAGATTAAGTTTATTGGAATAAAGCTGACAAGTCAAGGATTAAAAAAATGGGCTTTTATACATTTAATTATAGGTGAAATCATGCTATAGTCAAATGCATTTGTTTATGACTTAAATATTTACTAACCAACATGGTAATTATTGACATATTTGTCAGTGTTGTAAATCATTGGACAATATAACCCAAGAAATGCTTGAAACCACGATTTGCAAAAAGATTGATAGTGGACATTTTATTCCTGTCAAAATCTTAGACACCTGCTCAGGGGTAAATTTTATATTAAATGCATATCTGGATCTTATTTATATTTTGGAATATATTTTTAGTATAAAAAAGGTGTGATTTTTTAAAGATTCTCTCACCATAAAACCTGTGCTACCCATAAAACTACATCAACTATTATTACAAAACTTTTTTCTATTTCAGAGCATCAAAATATTAAACTGTATAATGATAGGACAAACTGATACAGGGTGAAATAAACATTTCACATTTGTATAAAAGCTAGCGATGACACAACAATGTAACATTCTATTTTTCGTTTTTCAACCGTATGATTAGCACCTATACGTATGAGTCAGTCTGGTGTTAATTTTTTATTTTATTTTTCAATTGACAACTGTTTCTATCTGTTAATCATTTTACATTGGATGTCAGTGATCTATAATTTGGGTACTTCATCTGTTGCAGTTTCAGATGTAAATAATGTTGCTACGTATACTCCTATGTTCATTTAAAAAAAAAAAAAATAGATGCAGGATGGTGGCTTTTTCAAGAGAGTTTCAGACGCTCTGTTATCAGATACAATCATCTATGCAGACATGTAACAAAAGCATGTTAATCTTTTAATCATCTTTCATAATTATTATCTTTTGTTAATTATACACATCTCTACATGTACAAACTCGTGGCACACCAGCACCAGATGTGGAGCTGGTCACACTTTGTATATAGGTAATGGTTGAGAAAGCAGAGCTACAATATGTGATAGTGTTATAAGTGTGTCACCAATAATATTATGATGGGACCCCAAACAGCTACATGGTTCTCACTTTTCTTGTTTTCTGTCTCAAACATTTGTAATGTATACAGATGTGATTGATTTGGATCAGTTCAAAAGACTGTCATTTTGCCACAAGCAATATAGGCATCATCAAAACAACATGATAACATACCAGTAGGTATGATGTAATACAGATAAACTGAGACCACAATTTAGCCCCTAACTATTTAGATATCATCTATCTAGTTCATCAGTGTATATATAGAGGCCATTTAATTTTGAGGCCATTTTTTAGACATTGATTTTTATCTTTTGTTGTCAGAAGGAAAACATTGGTTTTATGATAGTATTACCCTGGTTATATCACATATAGGGCCATAAAGGACAATATGACTAGGAAAACTCAAGCATGAGAGATAACCATGTCACTTCAGGGTTTTAGTTCTATAATTAATTATAATCCAATCAGAAACATTGTTATCACTGCACTTCCCTTATACAGTCCTTAAATAAACCTACTAATAAAAAATGTTGTTGTATTAAAAGCAGTTAAGGCAGGAACCATTACCACTAATTTTCAATCCGAAACAGTTTCAGTCTTACAATAAAACTGTGTGAGTAATTTAGGACAAATGCCATGGGACAGGCATATATTTTTCTGCCCTTCTGTACTCTTGTAAATATTTATGACGGATTGTTACACAGTTAATTCAATCATACTCTCCAAGATGTGCTATATACGGCATGTCATGGTCTGTATTTGAATTGAACTGTGTTGTATGTCCTCATAAATATCAAAAGGATGCATTTCAAACCTTAAATAGATGTCGGGATATAATATTAATAAGCATTGTAACATTGAATTGTTTTTATTTTATGACAGATTACCATGTCACTCTCAGAAGCTGTGATAAGGAAGGCTGGAAATGGACTGGCACTGTCCAAAATTAAAAGTCTTGAGTAAGTATGGATTTTAATGTCAGAAAATTAAAGTATAGATCTGAATGGTAATATTCCATTCAAGTATTTTTTCCATCTTCATTTTCTATATGACAGACTTGTTATGATCAACAACTTAATCATATTTTTTTTTAATTGTATTTTAATGTTGATTCTTGAAACTTTATTTTATAGAAATTAGCTTAATTTTAATAATGTAACAGAAAAAAAGGAAGTTATTCTCATACTGTCTTCATAACTATAATTATACATATGGCTGCCACTGAAGGAGGTGAAGGAATTAACAAGCTGTAATTATAACCTTTAAAGAAAGGGTTGAAACTAATTTTTAACTAATTTTGTTTGGATGTCAATTTCGTTTATACTGCCATTAAGAGATTTAAACAAATGAATACCCAGTACATGTATATATACAATGTTATTCTATTCAATGAACTATTGGGGCATTATCTCGTATGATATTTTCTTTGTGATCATGATAAATCTACTTAAGAATAAATGGGGTTCATGATTAGGCCAGAAAAACAATGTGTGTAACAGTGTTTCAAGTATACTGACCTACCCTAGATTTTCCTGCAGACCCTAGACATTTTATCACCTACTTGTATCTGAGATCAATGTATTAGCCAGGCAAAGTTCACAGCCACTCATAAAGTCATTAAAATGTACTTTATTCCTGTTCTGGGAGTCTGACATTATTCTTGACAAATGAATAGCCATTGTAAAATTTTAAATAAAGCATAATATTAATTAACGAAAATTAAAAAAACAGATCTACCCTTTTTTCAGGCATGCTATCTGAAACAGACATTCTTTGTTTGGGCCTTATCCCTACCTCATGATCAGGAAAGACATTGGTTATTGATTTTGACCTTGTGCATTGAAAAATTTCTGAAATTAGAAAAAACATATGTGCAAATATTTATTGAATATAAAAAATGTATAACTATAGTGTTTAGAATTATTATCTCCCTTTCCTGTACCCTATACCCCCATAATGTCCTCATGTAGCCTAACAGACCTTACAGCATTGAGTTTTACTCCCTTCCCTTTAAGACAACCATGTTTTTTTTGTAGCCTCTCTGACAAGAACCTTACCACATTGGATCCCAAGATCATGAACCAACTGGTGACCTTGCAAAGTCTTGACCTGTCCAATAACAACATCAGCAGTATTCCCACAGACATCTGTCTTCCTTCACTGACCACATTCGATATTTCAGACAACTCAATTAGCTCTTTATCATTTGGACAGAAATTTCCAAAGCTAGCCTCTCTATATATTGCTGGCAACCATGATCTGGGGGTAAGTGGCCACTTAGTAACATGAAGTTGATCTTGTTGAGCAAGAAGTCAGGTTTCTTCCAAGAAAATTCCTGTATATAATTTTCTTTTTTCACTTTCAATTTTTGTCAAGTTTCTATTTTCTTGTTTATGAGCCGTTCCCTGTATTTTTATTATCAAAATGAGAACTATGTTTCTTTCTACCTGGTATATTGAAGAAAACCTTAGTTTTTCCGGCAGAATTTTGCCAATTATAAGCAGATCAGTATGATATTTGATCCTATAAAAAGATTGAGGGCTTCACTGTTTTATAATCTGATACACATATGCCTAGTTTACAGTTATAATTATTATCCGCTGGTTTCCCCGAAATGCAGGATATTAATTTGAATCTGTCTGTCACGCTTCGTTTCCGTGCAATAACTGCAACAAATGTTACCGATTTTCTTCAAACTTGGTACCAGGGTTAAATGCCTTAAAGACTCGACCAAGTTTGTTGACTACTTTCAGCAGAATTTGTTTGGCAGAGTTATTGCCTCTTGAATAACAAAAAAACATCATCATCTGTAGTTTCCAAACTAAAAGCAAATATTAGCCAAATTCCTTCAATCTTGATAAAAATGTTTTTGTTCCTCTTTCTTTCCATCCATCTATCTTGGGCACTCTTTGTTTGTCGTGTGATAATTGCTGTAGATATTGTGCAGATATTTCAACCAATGTGATTTGTGCATATTTACTGATGATTTATGAGGTAAGTATATTCTGATGGATAAAAAGATTAATTTACACCGTAATTCCTACATGTTCTATAAAAAGTCTCACTTCTGTATAAGGCTTTTTTTACAAGTCTCAAGCTATACATTATGTCTCAACAGCACGATACTCACATGTTTAAACCTAACCTCGATAATGTTTACCTACAATATATCCTGCAAGCGGGGGATATAAATTCCACAAATTTGCTTGTTAAACTTGTGTCAATGGACATAAAATAAATTCTGCTGCTTCAGTGATACCATATAGCAAAAGTTACCAAAAACTTTGCGATATCATATAAATCTATCTACATTTTGTGTCCTGTAGAAAGCTGACCGCCTAATTGCCATAGTAGAGAACTCCAGTCTGACCCAGATAGATGACCAGAGGGCCAGCTCTCTTCTACAGGTCGTAAGGCAAATACGTAGCAAGTTTGAGATACAGGTGAGTTCTTTGTTATGACCCCTTATAAAATCTTAAACTTAGAAAATGTTTCCCATTAAAAAGTGGTAAGAAAAAAAATCACTGGCATTACATGTCCTTTCTTCATATACAAAGAAGTGTTTTGGGGAAGTTAGAGGTATGTTGGAGATCTCATCTCTCTGAAGATTTCACTCAACACTATTACATTGGTAAACTTAACTGAACAACACTACTTAATGGCAACACATGCAGAAACGTGTTGAAGCACGAAGAGGTATGAGAGAAATAAAAGATATGTCATCACAATGGAAGCCTAACTTAACACATATACGTACTACAGGTAACAATAGTTCAACATTATAACTTCTAAATTACGCATGTATACAGTTAGTTTGAGCATTTTGAAGGTATGCTAAATATAAAAAAAAGGAAGATATTTCTTCCTAGAAAGTATAACCAAACACTGTTATATTAGAGAAATTAGTCCAAAATTATTTCTCCTGATTACACATACCAATTTAAGCACTTTAGGATGAGCTTGAAAGAAACTGAAGCAATGTTCTCACCAAAAACTAGTTAATCTTTTTAGTCGGTGTTATAAATAAAATGCCATACATGTTTAGACAGATAACAGCTTCAATAATGTATGTGGGAAATATCTTTTAATGTTGGTGTAGCAAATACGTGTAAATGTTGCAAATACCTTCCCTCTCGGTTACTTTTAATGAACAAACATCACATTACAATTCATAAAGGACACTGTATTTATTTATTAATGTGTAACTCTTTAAGAAAAAGAGTAAATGTTACCGTAATATGGCATATATCCCTATTAAAGTAGTACTAGATATGATGTGTTATCTTAACGATAGACATGATATATTGTTTTACTTACACGAAGTATTTCAGTCAGAATGTGACTCTGACATTGTACTTGATTTTACAGGTAAAGGCTAAGTGGGAGGTGTTATTTGCTGAGCCTTACGCCACTGGTATCCCTGACGACGAGGTGGACCAGGTGACCGATGAGTTCCTTGACTGCCTGAGGAAAGATAATCTCTTCAAAAATGCTGATTCCAAATTTGAAAAGTATATGGTGAGAAACTGGGATAGTGTATAAATCTTCTGCATTCTTAATGTGAAATAATAGCTACACTCACTGATAACCGTTAAGTTTGAGTTCTCCAGGTTGGAAGAACTTAGTTATCCAAATTCATCTTAGTAGTGACTAAATATTCCAGTACATGGTCAAGGATGGAAGCATGAAATGAAACATGTTTATAATGTTTTATTTATTGAATTCACACCAGTACATCTAGCTGTACAGTGATGTAGCACTAAAGGATACATTTACTTGGTTCTATTGATTTGATTGCTTACTTTTTCAGTATGCGAGTCAAAAATAAAAGCTTCAAAGACAACCTTTTTACTTAAACACTGTTGTAGTTATTGCTTCATAGAGAACACTTTCCTGCCATGACAACATAGTTATTAGTGGATGGGACATTCATTGTTAGACTTTTCTCTGTATGTCCGTCCACACACTATCTTCATTGGAGATATTTTATTTAGTTGCATTACTCTCAATATCATCAAATTTAATAAATAGAATAATAATAAATATTTAACAAACATTTTCTAATTTTAATTTTATTTTTCAAATTTGCTCTTTGAAGCCTAAGGCATTCAATTGCCAATAATCATTAGTGTAAAGATGATCAAGGCTGTATGATGTACTTTGTCCTTCAGCTGGAGAAACTTGCCAAAGAGATGGTCCAGTCTGCCAAGAACTTGTCAATCTACAACTCCACACACTCCCTTCCTGGGACTCCCCGCAGTGCCCGCCTCAATGACCTTCAGTCTCCGGAGACCACACCTGTTAGACAAAGCTCGCGTACTCCTGTGCCCAACAAACGACTTATCGACACACCCACAGACAAACCACCCACTCCTAAAAATGTAGTACCAGCAAGCACACAAGACTCCGAGAGAACACCTAAAAAAGAGGGGAGGGGCCAGAAACGACGAAGGGATTCCAGCCCAGGGTCACCTTCAAAACCAAGCTCCAAATCATACAGAACAGAAACTGGACATATGTCATCACCAAAGTTCAGCCATAGGTCGCCAGCATCTGCAACCAAAACTCAAAACAAAGGCAAGAAACGCAGACGATCATCCACCCCAGAGTCAGAATGTAAACAGAAGGCCAAATCGTACAGAACAGAGACTGGTCAACTGTCATCTCCAAAGTACACAGCCCTCAATAACCCACGTATAGATCATCTGGTAGGTAGCTGTACGGTATAATTGTATTCATGATTTTGTATAGTATTGGTTTTGAATTAAATATACAGTCTAAAAGTATTTAAGCAGTGCAGAACCTATTCTTATGTGAAACCTTTTAATGTTATTATATGAAATCTTATCAAACATTATTAATAGATGTCATGAGAGTGAACTGATATTATTTCAAAAAGAAATAAAAAATGGTAAAATGTCTTAACATATAACTATCTTATCATAAAGTAAGAATGTTTTTCCATTGTAAGCAACAGATGAGATAACTTAGAATAGTAACTCCTATAAGTTAATTGGTTGTTTTGTAGACTGTCTGTATGTGGATTTGTTGCTTTATAGATTGTTGTTAGTGGATTGGGTGTTTTATAGATTGTATGTCGATTGGTTGCTTTGTAGACTGTCTGAGTGGATTGGTTGTTTTGTAGACTGTCTGTGAGTGGATTGGTTGTTTTGTAGACTGTCTGAGTGGATTGGTTGTTTTGTTGACTGTCTGTGAGTGGATTGGTTGTTTTGTAGACTGTCTGTGAGTGGATTGGTTGTTTTGTAGACTGTCTGAGAGTGGATTGGTTGTTTTTTTAGACTGTCTGTGAGTGGATTGGTTGTTTTGTAGACTGTCTGTGAGTGGATTAGTTGTTTTGTAGGCTGTCTGTGAGTGAATTGGTTGTTCTGTAGACTGTCTGTGAGTGGATTGGTTGTTTTGTAGACTGTCTGTGAGTGGATTTGTTGCTTTGTTGATTGTTGTTAGTTGATTGGTCATAGGTTATACTCTCTGATATGATTGACTTCAGGCACCCGTACCTGACTACGACCCAACCTACTTTGTACGTTGTCACTCGGACGAGGACAGCCCTTCTGATGACAACACCAAGGTGTGGCGATGTGCATTTGAACCCAAACCTAACAACCCAAGTAAGTCCTCACATTCATGGTCTACAGTACAGTGAAAACGGAGTATTATGAATTATCAGTTATGTTTCTTTTGTGTTTGTGAAATATTATTGTACTACAAAGTTGGATGAGTTTAAACCTACTTTAATGATTGATATACCAGTACCAGTATTTGAAAGCATAAAAACAAACATGTCGGACTTGCTAACTTTTGGAAAGATCATCTATATTTCTGTTCCCCACATGCTTAATGCACTCCAGGTGCATGGTATCAAAATGTTTGCAAACTTAAGTCTTCACGGTCAGCATTAGTATATTACAATATTTTTTTGAATTTGTTAAAAAGGGGGAAATCTGCTTCTGCTTTGATCTAGTGTACACAGAACTAAGCAAAATTTTCACATTCTTCTTAAAAAATTAACTGATTGAACAATTACGGCACAACTTGTACCCCCCTATGTAATCCTGTCTATGTATTTATATGGAGTCCATATATAAGTCTGTGTAATCTTCAGTAAAAGTCTCATTGTAATCACTGTTGTCTGGATTGTAGGCGAGCACACCAATGTGGTAGCTACAGTTGGTGGCAAGATAGTTTGTTTGGTCGACTGTCAGACCGGCAAGGTCATGAGGAGGTTCAAGGACACAGACAAGAAAGAGGTAAAATGAGAGTAATTAACTGATCTTGATGCTGAATAATATGATATTCACCTATTTTTGTGTTATTTATCCAGATTTTTACGATTTATTGAATCCTCCAATTCAATATGACAGTAAAATTCAACGAAATATCTAGAAAAATAAGAATACATCTTCCACAAATGGTAAGCTGCAAACTTTACTCTCTGGAAAAGTGATAGTTTGCCAAATGAAAGTGTATAGCCGTAATCATTTTTATATACAACCAATGGTTAGATTGATGTACATCACTTTCGGTATCATGTTTATTACTTATTAAGGAATGACTTAAAAATATGCTTAAGATACAATATATGTTGTCACTATGCTAAACAACTTGTATTTTATTTTTCTCTCAGTCTTTCTACACTTTGGCCTGGACCACGATCCACTTGGATGAGGAAAACTCTACGGAGACCACCAACATCCTTGCTGTCGCAGGGGATGCATGTGACGTTAAACTAATCCACCCATCACAGCTTGTCATGTATGCTACACTGGAGGGTCACCGCCGCTACATCAGCTGTCTCGCCTTCCACCCCTCCTACCCTACCATCCTTTTCAGTAAGTCTGCCACCATCTATAAAAGTTGAGCTTGACCATAAAATGTATCAGTTCAGTTCCTTGTGCTTTCACATAAGATATATTTTGATCTTATTGTCCAAGTGTTTAAGGCGTCTGACCTTTTGCTACCACTAGCCCTTCGCCACGGGGTTGCTGTTTCGAGACCTTCCTGGGGGAGTCGCCAGGTTCTGGCCGTCTGTCAGTGGTTTTTTCTCCAGGAACCTTAGCTTTCCTCCACCACCAAAACCTAGCACATCCTAAAATGACCATAGCTGTTAAAAGGACGTAAAACACGACTTGTTTTGAACTTACTATCAATGATTATACAAGATCCATTATTGACATAACTTGCCATTGAAAGGGACTAGCACACCTAATCATTACACTTCTGACCTAGCTCATGTGCTTCCTAATGTTATGTGTGAATGAATTGTTTCGAAAATTGGGGCAGCCATCCTATCAAGTATTAGAACATTTGGCTTGATTAATTAATGGCTCATCCAAATATAACTGTAACCTGTAGGTGGTCACCCATAAACCTGATATAACTTGTGAAGTTAAGACTCCACATTCCCAAAGCCCAATGAAGGAGGTATTAAGCATTTACCAGGTTGTGACTTTTGAACTGCTTATAATGAAACACTGAAGATTATTTTATGAAGTTTCAGGTCGCATCATGGGGTAGAATGTAACAAATAAGTTCATTGCTTCACAGTGGTTCAAGTGTAATCTTTTAAATTTTATATAAAGATATATAGATATTACTTTCAACTAAGACTTTCCAGTGGTTACCACATTATTACCAGGTCCCGTTTAGAAGTTCAGGATAAATTGACTCTGACGGAGTCAAACCTGCACCTAAAAACACCAATTTCATATTCTGTCTAATGCTGTCAATGTCAAATGTTGCTTCATTATGTATACTACCAAGGTTGATGTCTGCTAAAAAACTTCAAATATAAAGTTCTGTGTATTGTATATTATATGATCTTCAAGGTAACAAGCTTAGTGGGTAGAATATAGCTTACAGACCTCTCTATTTGTTTTTTATAGACAAAACTTTTACTTCAGCCAACCTGCTGCCAGACTAAGACGTTTTAGTTTGAAGATAATCGAAAGCATAATATTAACTATAAATTGCAATGTTTGTGTATAAGTGAGTTATTCAGTGTTGAGAGTATTTGTAATTATCAGGTGGTGGGAAGGACAACAGAATCATCATGTGGGACATTGGGATACCAGACCTGTCCGACTACTCCACCAACTTCAGGTCAGTAAAACAGGTCTTATCACTTTAGAATTGTTTTATCAAACTAAGGAAAACTCATAACTTAATTCTCAAGATAATTTCAAATTCCAGAACAAATGATGTATGATGGTGTTTTACTAATTAATCACATTAAATAAGGCGTTTCCTAAATTTTGTTGTGGAAACAATATCTTCATCTTGATTTTTTAGCTCTTTTTTTTCCCCCTTAATAAATCTTTAATGATTCTTATGGCATAAGTTTTCTGTCAGTATGATTTCAGGCTACACCAAATGAAACTGGTAATGATTTACAATTTGTCCATCATTGACAGTTAACCATTCTGACTCTATGTCAATGGATTTGTTGCTGACAGAAAGTAATTAATGTACCTTCCTGTTTGTAGAAAGCTGAAGTGTCTGGTTACCCCAGGAACAGACCCTCTAAACCTCGCCATCAGCCTGAGCACAAACAGTTTGCTAGCAGGCTGTGAAAATACCTGCTACTTATGGAAGCTCAAAGACATGAATAAGCTTAACAAGTAAGTAAAGAGAATAACTAAAATATCAGAACACTGACAGTAGCTTTCACAAATTATTTCTGAAAAGAAACTCATACCTTGCAGAATTTTTAAGAAAGTAATACCAGTTCAGAGAATAAATACACAAAGGAACCTAGATTTGAACCCTGGACCTGATCACACGATATGATCATTGCCACTGAGCTACCGGACCAGTGGCAGTTTGGTGGCCTAGTTTTACTACATATCTAAAACAAAACTAAGGGGAGGTTACTGTATGTAGGAAAAATTAACTACAATGGGACACAAACCCTGAAACGTTTACTTTCATATGTCTGTTTGTATTACAACTTTGTTAGAGTTTCTGTTCCTTAACTTTTACTAGAGGTCCAACAGTCTACAAACTTAATATGTGGTTATGTTAAATTACTACACCAACAGAGCCAATGTAGGTCACTGTATTTCCTGTTTGTTTCAGATACTGTATAAAATCATAATGTTTTAATTATGTCTGGTCTTTCGAAACAAATCCTTTCAATAGATAGTGAGTCCTCATATTGTGCATAAGCTAAATGGAATCAATTTGAAATTTTACAATTTAGCAGTAGGCTGTTGGCATTTTGGTACTGTGAAGTATACTGAAAAGAGATGTTGTTTTCTGTACAAGTGATCTGCTTCAGTTGTATATGTATACCTGGAGTAGAGCTGTACTTGATGATACCCTACTATAAACTTTTGTTTTATTTTACCCTCTTTTTCTCCCAGGGAGCCTGACCTTGAGCTCTCACTGCCAATAACAGATGATAAGAGTGACAGTGCCAGTGATGACAGCAACAGCAGTGACATTGTTGATGGACTTGTCATGCTCTCTGATAACTATGTTGGTATGTAGGACCGTAAACATCCTTAAATCTCAAAAAGTAAAATTTACTTCAATGGACCCAAGCAGTCAAAAATTAGGTCATGTGGTCTTTCAGGCAGGCGATTGATGTTTCAGTTTCTAAATTTCTGTTAAGATTCCCATCAATCATGTTCAAACTTTACTTTTACAATATTTATATTTTAAGAGTGAAAGCATATCGAGTAATTAATTTTAATGAAGTGAGATATTTTCCCCATAATTATCCCTAAATTAGAGGGTATAGATTACTCATCTCCCCTTATGTTTCCTGACTGTAGAGGATATAGATCAGTTAAATTTTGACAAAATTTGATATATGGTATATAACAATGTCATTTTTACGTTGTGTTTCATTTTTCTTTAACAGTAACAAAGTGTGTAGGAAACAGCTGCCTGACCATGTTTGACCTGAAGTCCTCCATACCTAAGAAACTGCAGGGAAGACGAACACGCAGCGTCAAGGTCACACCCACAGCTCTCCTGAATTACACTCGTACTACAGTGGACTATATCTACTTGGCTGCCTCTCAAGGTAACATACACTCGCGCCATATTTAAGTCTCCTTATCTAGAAATTCCTGTTAGGCTATTCAGTTAACATACCTTATCAATAGGCATTTGAATAAACACACTTATGTTCCAGGTCATATGTTTGAAAAAAATTGCTTATGTTGGTGAGGGCCCTTTTTAGGTCACCTGAGCTTCAGCTCAAGTGACCTATTGCTATCCGTCTTCATCCGTCGTCATCCGTCGTCCGTTAACATTTTAAATTTTCAACTTAAAAGGGATTTCATTGATACTTCATGGCAATGTTACTGACAACTCCCTGACCAAGTGTTGTTATTTTTCGGGTGGATCAGAAATCCAATATGGCTGGCTATGTCAGTAGGCATGAACTAACCTTCTGTCTACTATATCCTAACCTATGTCTGTAGGCATGCACTAACCCTCTGTCTACAATATCCTCACCTAGGACAGTAGGCATACACTAACCTTCCGTCTACAATATCCTTACCTATGTAAGTAGGCATGCACTAACATTCTGTCTACAATATCCTCACCTAGGACAGTAGGCATACACTAACCTTCCGTCTACAATATCCTTACCTATATCAGTAGGCATGCACTAAACTTCTGTCTTTCCTATCCTACCCTATGTCAGTAGGCATATACTAACTTTCTGTCTACAATATCCTTACCTACGTCAGTAGGCATGCGCTAACCTTCTGTCTACAAAATCCTTACCTATGTCAGGAGGCATATACTAACCTTCAGTCTACAATATCCTTACCTACGTCAGTAGGCATGCGCTAACCTTCTGTCTTTAATATCCTAGCCTATGTCAGTAGGCATATACTAACCTTCAGTCTACAATATCCTTACCTATGTCAGTAAGCATGCACTAACCTTCTGGCTACAATATCCTTACCTACGTCAGTAGGCATGCACTTACCTTCTGCCTACAATATCCTAACCTATGCCGTCGTCATCCGTCGTCCGTTAACAATTTAAATTTTCAACTTAAAAGAGATTTCATTGATACTTCATGGCAATGTTACTGACGACTCCCTGACCAAGTGTTGTTATTTTTCGGGTTGATCAGAAATCCAATATGGCTGGCTATGTCAGTAGGCATGAACTAACCTTCTGTCTACTATATCCTAACCTATGTCTGTAGGCATGCACTAACCCTCTGTCTACAATAACCTACCCTACATAAGTAGGCATGCTCTAACCTTCTGCCTACAATATCCTAACCTATGTGAGTAGGCATGCACTAACCTTGTGTATTAAATATCCTAACCTATGTGAGTAGGCATGCACTAACATTCTGTCTACAATATCCTTACCTACGTCAGTAGGCATGCACTAGCCTTCTGTCTACAATATCCTCACCTATGTCAGTAGGAATGCAATAACCTTCTGTCTACAAAATCCTTACCTATGTCAGCAAGCATGTACTAACCTTCTGTCTACCATATCCTAACCTATGTCAGTAAGCATGCACTAACCTTCTGGCTACAATATCCTTACCTACGTCAGTAGGCATGCGCTAACCTTCTGTCTTTAATATCCTCACCTATGTCAGTAGGAATGCAATAACCTTCTGTCTACAATGTCCTAACCTATGTCAGTAGGAATGCAATAACCTTCTGTCTACAAAATCCTTACCTATGTCAGGAGGCATATACTAACCTTCAGTCTACAATATCCTTACCTACGTCAGTAGGCATGCACTATTCTTTTGTCTACAATATCCTTACCTATGTCAGTAGGCATGCACTAACCTTCTGTCTTTAATATCCTAACCTATGTCAGTAGGCATGCACTAACCTTCTGTCTACAATATCCTTACCTATGTCAGTAGGCGTATACTAACCTTCTGTCTACAATATCCTAACCTATGTCAGTAGGCATGCACTATACTTTTGTCTACAATATCCTTACCTATGTCAGTAGGCATGCACTTACCTTCTGTCTACAATATCCTAACCTATGTCTGTAGGCATGCACTAACCTTCTGTCTACAATATCCTAACCTATGTCAGCAGGCATGCCACTGACAAATGTGACATGCTGTACTGTTAAAACGCAAGACTTGATGCTAATGGATAGCTCAGGTCATGAATAAGTGATGAAATGTAATGTGGGTCAATTCAAAATCTAAAAATGATGGCCTTCTTTCCTATTGGCTGAGATGTATTAATTTCAAAATTGCATAATGCTGATATAAACCGAATTTTAGAACTACTTATGTGTAGCCTCTTTCTAAATGATCATGTATCAAATCTCTGAAAAAACGATTCAGATTTGCCACGACAACTCAGGCGAGCAATACTAGCCTCTTGGATCTCTTATTCATGTCAATTCTTGATGAAAGCTCAACAAATAGTTCTGTTCTTTTTATACGACCGTCAAATTTGACGGTAGTATTATGGTATGGCGTTGTCCGTCCAGCGTAAACTTTGTTTGTCCGGCAATCTCCTCCTACATTTTTCGACCGATCTATTTGAAACTTGGTATACATTATAATCATGATATGAAATTGTGTCTTCCCTAAAAGAATTTTGATTCGACAATTTTTCCACAAGTTATTGCCCTTTGTTCATTTCAGTATTTAAATTTTGTCCGGAGATCTCCTCCTACATTTTTCGACCGATCTATTTGAAACTTGGTATACATGATAATCATGATATGAAGTTGTGTCTCCCTTAAAAGAATTTTGATTCAACAATTTTTCCAAAAGTTATTGCCCTTTGTTCATTTCAGTATTTAAATTTTGTCCGGAGATCTCCTCCTACATTTTTCGACCGATCTATTTGAAACTTGGTTTACATGATAGTCATGATATGAAGTTGTGTCTCCCTTAAAAGAATTTTTATTCAACGTTTTTTGCAAAATTTATTGCTTTTTGTTCATTTCAGTATTTGATTTTTTGTCTGAAGATTTCTCCTACATTTTTTTATAGCATATCAGCTAACCACTCTTAGAATGATGCAGATCTTATTTCAATGTAAGAAAGTATATAACACTATATGGCATTCGACGGGTGTATTTTTTTCCACCCCGTGGTACTCTTGTTACATTTTGAAATCCTCCGAAGACGATGCTCAATCAAAATATGTCTGTTTTAGGTCTGGTTGCTGCAGGCGATGACAAGGGATCCATTCACTTATACAACCTGGATGAACTTGTGGCAGAAAAGGCAAAATCATGTGACACTGTTCTTCAGCAGTCAAGAGTAAGTCATCTTCAACTTTATCAACAATAAAAAAGTTGGGTTTTTTTCCTTTTCACAATATTCAAAATTTCATAATTGATACCCTGTTTGCGAAAAGATTGTTTAAAAAACAGCTGGAAGTACAATTAGGTTATAAAGATTCAGATATCTTAAAACTGAAATATATTGACTCTGATATTTCATTCAAAAATATTTTATTTTGCCAACATGATTAACAGTAAATTTGTTGATGATCAGGTTTTGGATTGGCCAGAAATATCCCTTGGTAGATATACAGACAGCATGAAGGAGTTGGTCACTGAGAAGGTATGTAATGGTGCACAGAGTTGGTCACTGAGAAGGTATCAAATGATGCACAGAGTTGGTCACTGAGAAGGTATGTAATGGTGCACAGAGTTGGTCACTGAGAAGGTATGAAATGATGCACAGAGTTGGTCACTGAGAAGGTATGTAATGGTGCACAGAGTTGGTCACTGAGAAGGTAT
>NW_018404557.1:371305-407496 GCF_002113885.1 Mizuhopecten yessoensis
GGTGCTCAGAGTTGGTCACTGAGAAGGTATGTAACGGTGCTCAGAGTTGGTCACTGAGAAGGTTTGTAATGGTGCACAGAGTTGGTCACTAAGAAGGTATGTAACGGTGCTCAGAGTTGGTCACTGAGAAGGTATGTAACGGTGCTCAGAGTTGGTCACTGAGAAGGTATGTAACGGTGCTCAGAGTTGGTCACTGAGAAGGTTTGTAATGGTGCTCAGAGTTTTGTTTATAATCATTTTTGCAAATGAAGAAAAATTAATCACACATGTTTCTATACAATTTGTTTTTAATGCATTAATAAAGGTGAAAGAAATTAAGTTCAACTTGATAAAATAGGTTCTTTGAATGTCTATATGCATTCTATTACCTGACCAAAGAGCAATTGACCTATGGACCTGCTGATCTATGCAAAACCAGATGATTGATTCAAGGCCCCTGTATTCTTATTTTTAGTTCTAAACATGGATAGTCAATTACTGTTTTAATAAATTTGCTTCACTTCTGTTTAAAAATGTCTTTATATAATCTTTTGCTTTGCAGGGAGTTGTGATTAACTCAATAGCTGTGAACCACAGTAGAGACTACCTGGTGTGTGGTACAGACAACAACCTTGTGTGTATCTGGAAACGAAGCTCTGTGAATGTGTGAATCTGGAAACGAAACTCTGAATGTGTGAATCTGGAAACGAAGCTCTGTGAATCTGGAAACGAAGCTCTGTGAATGTGTGAATCTGGAAACGCATATCTGTGAATGTGTGAATCTGGAAACAAAGCTCTGTGACATTGTGTGAATCAGGAAACAAAGCTCTGTGCCATTGTGTGTAACTGAATACTTGTCCTTGTATGTGTCTAATACAGCTCTGATAGGCTGTGATTATGGCCAGTTTTGTGTATCTGTAAATACAGCTCAGCAACAGTGTGAATACATGTATTTTGATATACATCTACATGTACCTACATGCATAGTTGTACCATTTGATGTGATATAGCTACAGATAAAAATGTAGTCTTACAAATAAATCACTGATGTCACATGGCAACCCTGAAAACTAACTGCCTGGTCCCAAAAGCAAATCATGGCATCAGCAAAACTTGTCCCAGTCCCGTTTACCAAATGGCATCAGGGAAATTATATGTTTTGATAATTCCTGGGTCCCACAGTAATAAAGTACCATGTACAGATATAGTTCAGGTATTTTTTGTTAAGCAAATCTACAAAGAACTAATATATAAAGATTATAAAAATAACTCCCAATATTACTGAATGATCTTTATTTTAGTTTTCCTGTATATATCAGCAAATAAAGCTGATACATTATTGGATGTAGCTGCATCTTCAATTGAACAAAGAAAAAAAAGTTGAGACAGTTATGAAAATTGTTAGTTTGTGTTGAATCTATATCCAGTGCCGGCCAAAATGTTACGTATTTTCTTGTAAATATTATTTTTATAAATAGTAATATGAAAACATTTGGTGCCAAACAAAGTCACTGGATTGCTTCCCTTTGTAAAGAGAGTGTGTGAGTAACCTCCCTTGGTACAGTATTATCTCCCTTTGTAAATTTTATATTGAACGATTGTGCAGAACAAAGGAAAGCAGTTGTAGAAAGTGTTGTTAAGTTTGACAATATAATGTTTTCCTTTAAAATGACAAATATGGTTTATATATAGAACAATTACGTTATTAATAATCTGAATATTTACAGTGTTCAAATATTATCAAAACAATCTTAGTATCTGTATGTCGGTAATTGTTACATATGTTTTCAGGCTACAGGTGCTTGACACTCTGATATGTTGTGTATACTATATAACAGTATATAGACTATATACATTTTATATTAGTTTTGTAAAGGATTACTTTGTTGTGCCACTTTCAGAAATGTTAATGATCCATTTTTATTTTCCTTATAAAACATATTTTATTTCAAATTTCTCTTAACATTTTCCCTATATTTTTTTTTAAACTGCACTTTTTGTCATCATGTTTTAACTTTTTAAACGATTTTAATTAAACTAGTTTGTGACCACAAAATACAGTATGCAAGGTATTAAAGCATTTAAAGTTCAGTTTTCAACATTCTTTTTTCAAATATTTATTCAGAACTGATTTATTTACTTTATATGAAGAGAAACATTGCATTTTTGTTGATGAGAAATTTACCATATGTTAGTTAAATTTTTGTTGCATTTCTTAAATCCTTTGTTTAATTATTTAATATCCACATTTTACTACCAATATTTGCTTGATTTTAAACGAATTTTAAAATTTCAAAAGTTTTAGTTTCCTTTTCAGAATCTAAGTATTTCTGTTACTCTACTAATGAAACCATAATAAATGTCTGAAAAGTGATATATCGTTTGTTGTTTTCTGTGTGCTATGATTGGCCTTTTGTCATATCAAGTCAACAACAAGTTTATATGTCACATGTAAATCAAGCACGGTAGAAATGACAAGATTTCGGCAGAGTGGATTGTGTGTACAGCATAGAGCTGTGGGAAGTGAACGCATATCAACTTATTTCTGTCCAAGCTAAAACATGGATGAATAATGACCAAACAAATAAGTATTTTCATACTGTATTTATTCATTATCAAACACTCAACTTGTAAAATAGGTAGAGCCAATATAACAAAATCAAGGGAGCAATGTCGTACCTTGTACATTCTTATTTGAGCCACAGCAATAAAATGCAGAAATTTGTCAATTTTTATGACGTAATGACAACCCTGATCTTGCTCTATCCCAATCTCTACCCAGAGTTGTCTTTCCTTACTCTCACTATTGAAACCCAAATGTAGAATCTGAATTTAAGGTCATTATTACACTAGTACACGAATTACTTAATTGGCCCTAACTAAACCCAAATGTAGAATCTGAATTTAAGGTCATTATTATCACTTGTACACGAATTACTTACTTGACCCTAACTAAACTAACCCAAATGTAGAATCTGAATTTAAGGTCATTATTATCACTTGTACACGAATTACTTAATTAACCCCTAACTAAACTAACCCAAATGTAGAATCTGAATTTAAGGTCATTATTATCACTTGTACCCCAAATTACTTAATTGACCCTAACTTAACTATGTCATTTGAAATTAAGTCGATAACTAAAGGCAAATTTTTTTGACAAAATGCAGGAAATCTTTGGCATTGTCTCTTCTGAGACAAAAGTGTCTCAACACATACACTAATAAACTACACAACACATTGATTGTTAAAGCTTTAGGTACATTTTATATAAGTTGTATAATGAATCTATATGACTTCCTGGCCATGATTATCTTCCTGCTCCAACCTCTTACATAGAGCTCTACAATTAACACACACATTCTGTTGAAACATACATTCTCCGACACAAAGATCCATTGCTCTACCACCGACCAGGAATACTGACAGAAATGCAATTTTCTTACAAACCTTCTACCATTCGTTCTACATATACTGTTACAAATGCAATCAATCCACACAGAATTTTGTTACTTGTGCAAACCTCTTACAAAAACTTCTCTAACTTAAATGACCAGATATCTTTTTTTTTAAATCATCTTGCAAACAGTTTAACTATAACAAATACAACCCTTACACAAAGTTAAACTAATTCAAAGGTGATTCTCTCACACACGGCTAATGATACAAATACTCTTTAACAAGCATAACTTTCATTTACTCTGGATACAATGACAACTCATTGATCACCTTCGTTGAAATAGTTGGATTTCATGTAATATATATATGACTTGCTACTTTAATGCATGCAATCACTATGGCGTTTAAGAATGGTCATCACTTGTGCTCAATTCTTTATAAAAAATATGTTTACATGTAAAGCTAGCAACGTAATCTACAACATAATACTGATTCATTAAAGCTAAGCTGAAACTCACCACTTTCGTTTCTATATTATTAAGATTCTCCTTAGAGGGCAGCACCAATTTGATCTTGAAAACAGGATCTGAGCATGAGTATGGTTTAATGAGTATGGAGCCGGCGGTAAATTTTACGATTATTCTTGCATATATAGGCCTATCTGGTACGCCTTCTAATCAACGTAATAATGTTGTCTCGATCTCTTGTATATGACTTGTAATAAGCCCACCACAAAAACTTATCACAACACACTGATATATATAAAGTTACCATACAAATAATTCCGCCAGCAAACAACTACGAAATTGACGTCATCATAATGTACCATTAAGCATATTACCTAACGTCGAATTAGTGAACACCGAGGAACTGTTGGACAAGAACGAACCATTGAACATTGGTATACTGGTGCCAAGTGAGGAACCGTTCACGAAGGTGGAGTTTACGGTGGTGGTAACATTAAGGTTTAAGTTCTGTAACGGATTTCCCTGGTATAGTATACCTGGAAGTAAAAGATGTCAACGTTAACCATTGCACAAGTCGTCAAATAAATACGCATCGATATACATTTAACGACCGTAGAACTGACACGTGTAAAGTGTAGAAAATATATAAAACAAGCATACTGAGTATTGCATGTCCCCTACCGTCCCCCGCTAGCTATTACTAAAGCAATGTATGTCCCCTACCGTCCCCCGCTAGCTATTACACTGTAATGCTTTATAAAAATGTTGCCCTTTGGTGTTAATTTGAGCAAATGAAAAGTATACAATTAGCTTGTAACTGATTTTAATGTAATAACAAGAGGACCAGAGGGCCTGTATCGCACACCTGGATACCTAAGCAATCATGGCAAAATATTCTCCAAATGAGATCCAAGGGAATATGTCAGACCCAAAGGCCAATCCTGGTAGCATATCTGTATTTAATTTTTATGCCCAGCAATTTTATGTATGGTTATGGGGTGGGGATCTCAACCGTTTCAAAGTTATGCCCCAGGGGTTATGTCTGCAAGGGGGGGGCAGACCCTGGGGTCAATTCTAATATCACGACTGCATTCGTCTCTTTATGACCAACAATTGTATATATGGTTTTGGGGTGGGGATCTTAACCGTTTCAAAGTAATGACCCAGGGGTTAAGTCTACAAGGGTGGGGCCAGACCCTAGAGCCATCCTGGAAGCAAATGTGCATTCCTCTCTTTATATTCAGCAATTGTATATATGGTTATATGGTGGGGATCTCAACCATTTCCAAGTAATACATTTTTTTGGCCCCACCCCTTAGCCCGGGTGGTCAGCCCCACCATTTGTACAATTTTGAATCCCTGCCTCCCATGAATGCTTCCGACCAAATATGATCAATATCCATGGTAAAGTTCTACGTAAGAAGTCGTTTGTAGCAATATAGTCAAATTGCCCCCTTTTGGCCCAGCCCTCAGACCCCTGGGGGATCAGCCCCACCATTTGTACAATTTTGAATCCCCACCACCTAGGGATGCTTCCGGTAAAATATGGTTGATATCTTTCTCTTAGTTCCAGAGGAGTCGCTTAAAGAAATATAGCTAAATAACGCTTTTTGGCCCCGCCTCTCAGCCGCCACGGGGGTCAGCCACACCATTTGTATAATTTTGGATCCCTGCCTCCCATGAATGCTTCTGATTAAATATGATTGATATCCAATGCATAGTTCTACAGAAGAAGTCGTTTGTAGCAATATAGTCAAAATGCCCCCTTTTGGCCCCGCCCCTCAGCCCCCTTTGGGGTCAGCCCAACCATTTTTACAATTTTGAATCCCCACCACCTAGGGATGCCTCCAGTCAAGTATGGTTGATATCCTTCTCTTAGTTCCAGAGGAGATGTCACTTAAAGCAATATAGCCAAATTGCCCCCTTTTTGCCCCGCCCCTCAGCCCCCTGGGGGTCAGCCCCACCATTTGTACAATTTTGAATTCCCACCACCTAGGGATACTTCCAGTCAAATCTAGTTAAATTCCAATCAGTGGTTAAGAAGAAGAAGTCGTTTAAAGAAATTGTTGACGGACAGACGACGGACGGACGGACGGACGACGGACGCCACGGTATGGCATAAGTTCACCTTGGTCCTTCGGACCCGGTGAAATTGTAATGTTAGTATTATGACAGAGGAATTATATAAAAAAAAACATGATTGTTATATTTTGTTGCTTTTGTGATATTAAATCAATTACCAGCAATTGTGATTAAGAGACGTGAATATCATCACCAATGTGTAATAATGTGTTACTTATCCAGTTTAATTCAGTTAAACAGTTTAACAGCGTTACGGCCCTTTGAACTTGAAAGTTATATATTGTTTATAGGTATCCTACAGGATATCATGTTCCTTTGTAATTATGTAAAGTTTGATCAAAATCTCTCAAGGAATGAAGCCGTTAGAGCGCTGACAAGGATTTTCTAAAAATAGTAACGGTGACCTTGACATTGACCTGCCAACCCTGAAACTCAAACTTGTCCGATATAGTATGGTCCTTTGTAAATGTATGAAGTTTGATAAAAATCCCTCAAGGAATGAAGCCGCTAGAGCGCTGACAAGGATTTTCTAAAAATAGTAAAAGAGACCTTGACCTTGACCAACAACCCTGAAATTCGACCTTGTCCGAGATATTATGGTCCTTTGTATTTGTGTAAAGTTTGATTAAAATCCCTTAAGGAATGAAGCCGCTAGAGCGCTGACTAACATCGAAGGAAAACTATTGTCACCGGTAGGGGACTAATAATTGGAATCAACATATCTTGGTTAAAGTATCTCACCTGCAACGCACGCGGTCATGAAACACGCGACATTCCCGCCAATCATTGCCCTGAGCATGCCTTTTGCGTAGTCTTTTTGTCTGCTGGGGTCCGCAGCGGTAAACGCACCGAGATTGATCCCCATGGCTGCTATACTGCCGAACCCGCACAGGATGTAGGTAGCTATCACAACAGAACGTTCCTTTTTAAAGAGAGAAACAGAAATCAACATGTTATATGACAATCTATTACCGGATGTAAGCATTTGTATCGCATGAAGACCAGTTTCTTTGCCCTTACTTTTTGTATGCTGTGCACAAACTGCACACATCGCAAGTGTTTTTGACGTCATCATTGAATGTTGAAGAAAAGGACAATTAAACATACATTTCACTCAAACATGTGGAAAGTAGCTTTTGATTGGAATAGAAAATGTGGTCTGGTTCGTCTGGCTATTTAACAGGCAGCGCCAAAAAGTATGGTGTCCTTGTACGTTTTTCTCTGAATTTCCTTCTTTATTCATAGTTATTGTAAATATATCTATGCAACACATTTTGTTGTCATTCAAAAACGTAGCAGATACAAACGCCAAAATGATTTTGTAAACATTTTCTCCAGATACACTTTTATCTTTTTGGACCGTATCGTTATCACAGTATCTAGACCATGTGAAGAGAGGATTAAACAGCTGTTACTATAGAGTGAAGTGATTGCTAACTGACTGTCCAGTTAAAATTATAGACTAAGAATTGTTGATAAGTTTGCTCTTCTATGTTAAATCGGCAAATATCACCTTACGGGCTCAGTTTACCGGGAAAGGGTCAACAGGAAGTAGTACACTTGAAAACACCACCGGAACTTGATATTGTACATAACTTACGTTGATTTCATCGTTCTTGATCATCGTCCCGAGATCGGCGAAGGACAGAAACTCGTTGATGAATATTTTCTTGCCTATGAGCTCCGCTACCTTGCCGCAGTCCTGCCATCTAACGCCCATCACCAAGGCTAAGGGCATGAATGTGTACGAACACAGGAACTGTAACAAAAATCGTTAATGTGAAAGTTTGGGCTCCTTTCTACTAAATTTTATTATGCCACCACACCAATGAATAACTACGGTATTTCTATTTTGATATTTTATTTCTATCAGACCATGATATTTTTTTTTTATATCAGACCAGTGCCGAAGTTTGTAGCCTTCCGTCCCAACACACAAATGACTAACTATGGTGATCCTAGTCTCTTGGTGGATCGAGACTCTAGTCACTTGGTGGATCGAGACTATAGTCACTTGGTGGATCGAGACCCTAGTCTCTTGGTGAATCGAGACTCTAGTCACTTGGTGGATCGAGACCCTAGTCTCTTGGTGGATCGAAACCCTAGTCTCTTGGTGGATCGAGACTCTAGTCTCTTGGTGGATCGAGACCCTAGTCTCTTGGTGGATCGAGACTCTAGTCTCTAGTCTCTTGGTGGATCGAGACTCTAGTCTCTTAAAGGATCGATACTCTAGTCTCTTGGTGGATCGAGACTCTAGTCACTTGGTGGATCGAGACTATAGTCACTTGGTGGATCGAGACCCTAGTCTCTTGGTGGATCGAGACTCTAGTCTCTTGGTGGATCGAGACTCTAGTCTCTAGTCTCTTGGTGGATCGAGACTCTAGTCTCTTAAAGGATCGAGACTCTAGTCTCTTGGTGGATCGAGACTCTAGTCACTTGGTGGATCGAGACTATAGTCACTTGGTGGATCGAGACCCTAGTCTCTTGGTGGATCGAGACTCTAGTCTCTTGGTGGATCGAGACTCTAGTCTCTTGGTGGATCGAGACTCTAGTCTCTTGGTGGATCGAGACTCTAGTCTCTTGGTGGATCGAGACTCTAGTCTCTTGGTGGATCGAGACTCTAGTCTCTTGGTGGATCGAGACTCTAGTCTCTTGGTGGATCGAGACTCTAGTCTCTTGGTGGATCGAGACTCTAGTCTCTTGGTGGATCGAGACTCTAGTCTCTTGGTGGATCGAGACTCTAGTCTCTTGGTGGATCGAGACTCTAGTCTCTTGGTGGATCGAGACTCTAGTCTCTTGGTGGATCGAGACTCTAGTCTCTTGGTGGATCGAGACTCTAGTCTCTTGGTGGATCGAGACTCTAGTCTCTTGGTGGATCGAGACTCTAGTCTCTTGGTGGATCGAGACTCTAGTCTCTTGGTGGATCGAGACTCTAGTCTCTTGGTGGATCGAGACTCTAGTCTCTTGGTGGATCGAGACTCTAGTCTCTTGGTGGATCGAGACTCTAGTCTCTTGGTGGATCGAGACTCTAGTCTCTTGGTGGATCGAGACTCTAGTCTCTTGGTGGATCGAGACTCTAGTCTCTTGGTGGATCGATACTCTAGTCTCTTGGTGGATCGAGACCCTAGTCTCTTGGTGGATCGAGACCCTAGTCTCTTGGTGGATCGATACTCTAGTCTCTTGGTGGATCGATACCCTATTCTCTTGGTGGATCGAGACTCTAGTCTCTTGGTGGATCGAGAAGTTGTTAAAAAGAAACATTTATTTTTCATTTTGAGCCTGATCCCTCTGTCCTGGTGAAATACATCCCTTATTTATACAACAATGACTTACCTTGACAAAAGGATGCAAATTTTCGTACGATCCCATACTTAGAAAATGGCCTTTAAATATTATTAATAATCCTTATTTCCTCCTTTGTGTCCTCCTTTTGTCCTAAGGTGGTTCATACCAATCATTTGTACAACGCAAGTTATCATTATCATAAAATCATCCATGCTCTTTTCGAAGATTAACTTGTACCCCCACCCCCATTTTGATCCCATCCGGTAGAATATCCCAGGGAGAGGGCCATACTTCCGGAAGGGGATCATTCATTCATTCATTCATACAATATTGGATTATCTTAGCTCATAAAAGCTCCATGTCAAGTAAGGTCCATCCTCCGTATTTAATAGTCTTTTAAAGATAACCACCGTTTCCTCTTTTAGTCCAAGCCCCTCTGAACCCCAAAGGGGACATCCGTTCACTAAATACAAAGTTGAAATACCTTGGTACCCGGACAATGAAAAATAAAATCAAACAGTATCCTTCACAACATTATTACCATGAACTTAAGGATGAGCTGAGCTGAAAATTTAAAACGATTTTGAGTTGGTCAAAAATCACTAAATTACACGCCTTTGTTTACTGCACTTAGTGTTGATTTTCGGTCTTGCTCTTTAAAAACGGCTTATTGCTTCTAAGTATTAGGTTTAAGTTATATTTGTAGTTCCAATAGCAGTTTTTTCATACTGTGGATAAATAAAGCACAATCTAATTAAAATTATATCTTCACATCGCTCCCGTTTACTGATATGTCGCGTTGAAGATCTAACAACATCCCATAGAGGGTCACGTCAGAGGTCAACATGAATACATTATCGCATTTATAACAAGCCAATCATAACGCGACATAACTCTTTCATTCAACCAATCAGAAAGCAGGACCTGTGGCATTTAATGCAGACACCTCGTAGCCCAAAATCCATTTTTTCGTCTGGTCCAGTGATAGTTTGAATATTGCGAAGCCTGTCATTGGTTAATTTAGTTTCAGGTTGTTAAACTTTTTAACGACAACATCATCAGAAGAGGAAGTCTCTCTTATTTCAAAGCAAAATCCACAAATTGTACAAACGTTGTCTTGTAGATAGACACGGCGTGGTGTCATGGGCGCCGCCATTTTCGATGCTCATTTGACACCTCTCGGTCTTTTAAAATAGCAAGTGTGTTCCGAAATCATTACATCATCACTTACAGAAATGCGTAAGCTCTCATCTGATTGGTTAATGCAAAGGTCGCCTGAACATGACCCTCTACGGGATGTTGTTAGATCTTCAACGCGACATATCAGTAAACGGGAGCGGTGTGAAGATATAATTTTAATTAGATTGAATAAAGCAGTAAGTCGAGTGTTTAGCTCTTTCCGTACCGCAACTCCGGTCCGGAGTCCGTACCGGATGTACTTATTAGACTCGCCCCCGCACATATAACAAAATGGCGGATTATTAATATATACATTTAAGACTAGGTGTAATTGCCGCAAGAATTAAACAGGTAACCGTGAACAAATATTGTTATTGTTTCATGTTCTTGTTCATAGACAAACACTTCTTCATTTTCGCAGCATAATGACTAACTGGCAGCTGATTATGACTGAGAAATCGACATTTGTCTGGCAATAAACGATACGATTCATTGTATTTAACACAGCGTTGTAGCATAGGTGTTGGGCACGTCTATCAAAAAAAAAATATATATATATATATATAAAACTCTTTTTTTTTTTTTTGATAGACGTGCCCACCACCTATGGTTGTAGTGCAGGTTTTCAATGGGGATTGATTATGGTTACGAATGTGGAGTCGTTGAGGTTTTTTTTAAATACAAGTAGATTTCATCAAGACTTATATTAGAATATTCAAATTTACATTTACTTCCATAAGTCTCAACAAACATCTGATGATGAATTTACGAGTGATCGTATCGAATTAAGTTGCCGCCATCTTGTTTACATTTGAGGCACCAAACGCAAACATCTTGAGGCAAATGCGAAAACATTAAGTCACATAATAAAAAAGTGTACTTTGCACAAATAAAATTATTTCTTCCAAACTGGTGGGTTCTGATTTTAGCGACAATTAATTGTTTTTTGGCGACAGTCTCGTGCGATAACCAACTAAACATCAGGCAAATTACATCACAGTTTCTTGTCGTGTGTACACGACAACGGGGATGAGACGGCCCTTTTTTGTCGTCTGTACACGACAACGGGGACCAGGATGTCATATTGTTGTCGTGTGTACACGACAACGGTACGGAAAGAGTTAGAGTCGTTATTTCTGACGTGTGCTCTGTAATTGACAAAGTATCTAACAGCAGTCAAAAGGACAACACACTAAAAATACAAACACAAACATCGTTTACGCCTGCGGGGTATTTTTTTCTAATGTTTACCTGGAACGTGACCTCTGGATGACCGACACGTGATCCCATGAAGGACAAGAAATAGTCTAGGAAGGCGAGGAGTGAGATGAAGGCGATGAGGTTAACAGTGACGTAGGAGATAAGTTTGATAGCCGTCAAAGCACCAGCCGAGGCTGCCTCCATTACGTTGTGTTCGTTCCTGTTGAAAAACATTCGGAAACATCTTATTGAGGAAATATCCGTTTTGTCTTATGAACGATCGTATTGATTATAAAACAGCAACTGTTAACGTGTTTAAATGTGTATGGTCAGATGGCATTGTGGATAACAATGGTCAGATGGCGTCGTGGATAACGCACTCGTCTTTCACCAAGACGGCCAGGGTTGGATTTCAAGATCCGACTGAAAAGGTTTTAGGACACCTACCCGACCACGAGTGAAATTTTGGTTTTATAAAACAAAAATCAAAAACGATGTAAAATAAATAAAGATTTCATATATTTTAGCAATGAGATTAACAATACAGAAATAAAGTCATGGTTTTTCTGGGCCATAACTTCTTATTTTTCCAGCTCATTAGCTTCACCAAGCGGTAAGTCATACAGGTTTGGGTTGTTAAGCATCACATATACTCATTGCATACTTCCTATACACTGTACTAGATCTATAACGACATTGTGATATTCTGACATGACCTTCGAGGCTTACCCGACATTAAGTTTTACGTAGATATCCTTCTCGTCTCCTTGCGGTACTTCCGTTTCCGGCCAGTTGAGTTTACTCACTGCTAATGCAGCCGGGGCTGACATGAATGACGCCGTAATCACGTGCTCGGCTGGAACCTGAATTTCGAAAAAAAGCAAATTGAATATATTTTAGAAAATTAGCTTCACTTGGTACACGTAAGAGTGGTTCAAACAAAATGAACATATGGATTGTAATTTTCTACGAATGGTGTGTTTGGTAATTTTAAATAAATATATTGCCAATAACTACATTCACTGTCAGATGCTTCTTGTGGTCAAACTATTACGTTATCGTTCTTTAAATCCATGCGGTGGACCCAATGTAAGTTCGATGCGATAATGTGACTAAATGTCACTTTAGGTGTATAATACGTACCCCGAACTCGATGTAGGCGGCGATGACTGTTCCCGCCACGGTAGCAAACCCTGACGTCATCACGGCGTTGAGCTCAGACAATGTGAGATCCCGGAGGAACGGCTTCAGGGCCACAGTAGATACTACCTGTTAATACAGATGCCAGTCTTAAAAAATGTGTATCTCGAAGAAACAGATACAAGGTCGCGATAGACGATACCTTTCAACAAATGTAAGCCCGAAGCTGAACTCGTGGTACGGCTTAAATGCAACAGTAGATGTCATCTTTCAATATACGCCGATCAGTGAACGGTAAAATCATGGAGGTCATAGGTCAGTCGGACGTTGATTCGTATGGGGCCTGGTTAACTAGGTGTATTATATGTGCGAATTTAACCCCATATGAATTCAACCAATCTGGCTTAGAATGGATCAAAAGTTTACTTGTCAGGTTTATCTGTCCGTTTGTATCACCTGTTGAAAAGAATCTTCAATTCTCACCTGTCCGATGAAGATATGGGCCGCCGTGGCGAAGGATTCGACGGCTGTGGTCTTCATGGTGTACTGGAACAGTTTGGCCAGTCCCTTAATGACGATCTGCATTACTCCCCAGTAGTACAAGATAGACACCACGGCACTGAAGTACACCACCACCGGCAGAATCTGTGGAGACAGAAAATAACGGACGTTTTTATACAACGGAGTGAAATGGTGAAAACAGAAAGTGAAGGGCGTTATTTGTACATAAGGATTGAATGGCATTACTTTGCGTTCATACCGGCATGAACATTGAAAAAGTGCTGTTCAATCCTTATATTTAAATTCTTAATTTGTAGTTATTATAGACATGGAAAAGATATTCTTCTATATTTTCGATATTGAAGTGTCTGTGACGTCAGTGCAAAAGAGATTCATGGACCAGTCTAACGTCACCAAAATGTTTGCTTCTAACGTTTGTCTCAGGCTAATCGAGGCGGGGAAAACACTTCATAATGACGCTGATCGAATTGCGTTCATAGCTCTATGAACGCAATTTCTCCTGGTAATGCTTCTATTTAAGGATTGACCTGCATTTTTTGACGGCGTATACGGTAGTATGAACGCAGTTGGCAACGAACATAATCTATGGTGTGCGTTAGCACTTCGAACATAATTATTCATTTATAACTGTCGTTATGTACATGAATTGACACACTGTTCTGGTAGTGATGTGGTCAAACGTCGCAAAAGGAAGCCGCCATTGTTTGCTTTACCGTCAGAATTTTGAATGTGCATCCATAGAACAAGAAATTAGCCAGCATCCCTTTGTTGTATAATCAGACATTATGGATCCAAAATATGTTCCATGTTTCTAGATGTTTATGAACCAAACAATGGCTGTCACCGAACAGTTAATGCGCTGCAGCGTGAACGGCGCCATATTTGAAACAGATATCAATCCGCCGAGCCTTTTTTTCATTGCGTATAAGCTAATGTATACGCAGTCGGAGTTTACTAAGCTGAAGAAGGGAGATATGTAAATATACCGTAGTGGAATGGAGGAGACAGAAAGTGACGGATGTGATTTATACAACAGGCGAGATCTGTAGACGTAAAAAGTGACGAGCGTTACTTTAACAACAGATACATATTTAGTCGTAATTTTTTTGAAACGCGTAAATATATGGAAGCGTATTTCACGCATACAATTCCGTAAAATCGCAGTTACACACAAATATGTTAGGCTTCCTACCTTGAACGCCACGACGTGCATAGTATAGTTTTTGTCTCCGAACACAAACTTGGAGCCGTAGTCGGTGAATGAGAGGAACTTCGCCACTGCGTCTCCCATCATTTTACACACCCTGTAGCCCGGGGGCCATCGTAAGATCACGATACCCATCAGGAACTGCAGCAGCAGGCCCCACAGTACCGCCCGCCACTGTACCTGTAAAATATATCATATGCCGATTCCTTTATTACAAGACATCGTCAAACGACTCCAAAACAATAAAGTATGCATATCTGTGAATAAACCGGTATGACATTCTTTTTATATCGGGAGTATTTTTGCCCTTAATACAGAAATAACACTTGCTTATTCTGGATGCAACTGCTCTGTAGCACAAAAATTATAATTTCAATTAACATATTCGAGATTCAGTATTATCAGTCACTTAGGAATTAACATTTTTTTGTGAATTGACCAAAAGATAGCTTCCCGGTATCTTAGGATTATATCGCCGCAAAGTCTTCGTTTTTGTCAAATCCATAATGCACACACTTTTAAAAGTGAGTCAGAATAATCGAATTTATTATGAAGGTCGTTTGAAAACATTAGGTAGATGTGACGTCACCTTTGACGGGGCCTTGGACGTGACGAACATGATGACTAAGAACAGAAGGAGGCCTCCGAGGGGGATCAGTCTCTCCGGCTCTTCATAAAGGTCCAATACCAAGTATACCCCTATGGCCACGAACAGGAGCGCTGTGAAAAGCCTGGAAATAGAAATACAAGTGTAGTTCGTGAAAGTTTACATGATTATCCTTTTTCTCGTGCTGTATATTTCTCAATGACCACATTTTTCACAGCTTTTCTATCTGACAAAGATCAGCCAATTCGTCCAAGACAAGATACACAAGGGTCAGCTAATTCGTCCAAGACAAGACACACAAGGGTCGGCCAATTCGTCCAAGAAAAGACACATAAGGGTCGGCCAATTCGTCCAAGACAAGACATACAAGGGTCAGCCAATTCGTCCAAGACAAGACACACAAGGGTCGACCAATTCGTCCAAGACATGACACACAAGGGTCGGCCAATTCGTCCAAAACAAGTCACACAAGGGTCGGCCAATTCGTCCAAGACAAGTCACACAAGGGTCAGCCAATTCGTCCAAGACAAGACACACATGGGTCGGCCAATTCGTCCAAGACAAGACACACAAGGGTCAGTTAATTCGTCAAAGACAAGACACACAGGGGTCGGCCAATTCGTCCAAAACCAGACACACAAGGGGCAGCCAATTCGTCCAGACACACAAGGTTCAGCCAATTCGTCAAAGACAAGACACACAAGGGTCGGCCAATTAGTCGAAGACAAGACACACAAGGGTCAGCCAATTCGTCAAAGACAAGACACACAAGGGTCGGCCAATTCGTCCAAGACAAGACACACAAGGGTCGGCCAATTCGTCCAAAACCAGACACACAAGGGTCAGCCAATTCGTCCAGACACACAAGGGTCAGCCAATTCGTCCAAGACAAGACACACACGGGTCAGCCATTTCGTCCAAGACAAAACACACAAATATCACCAAATTTGTCTTAGACATGACACACAAGGGTCAGCAAATTTGTCCAAGACAAGACACACACGGGTCGGCCAAATAGTCGAAGACAAGACACACAAGGGTCAGCCAATTCGTCCAAGACAAGACACATAAGGGTCAGCCAATTCGTCCAAGACAAGACACACACGGGTCGGCCAATTAGTCGAAGACAAGACACACAAGGGTCAGCCAATTCGTCCAAGACAAGACACACAAGGGTCGGCCAATTAGTCGAAGACAAGACACACAAGGGTCAGCCAATTCGTCCAAGACAAGACACATAAGGGTCAGCCAATTCGTCCAAGACAAGACACACAAGGGTCGGCCAATTAGTCGAAGACAAGACACACAAGGGTCAGCCAATTCGTCCAAGACAAGACACACAAGGGTCGGCCGATTCGTCAAAGACAAGAAACACAATGGTCAGCCAATTCGTCCAAGACAAGACACACAAGGGTCAGCCAATTCTTTCAAGACAAGACACACACGGGTCGGCCAATTGGTCCAAGACAAGAAACACAAGGGTCAGCCAATTCGTCCAAGACAAGACACACAAGGGTCAGCCAATTCGTCCAAGACAAGACACACAATGGTCGGCCACTTCGTCAAAGACAAGACACACAAGGGTCAGCCAATTCGTCCAAGACAAGACACACAACGGTCAACAAATTCGTCCAAGACAAGACACACAAGGGTCAGCTAATTCGTCCAAGACAAGTCAAAAAACGGTCTGACATCAAATTCGTCCAAGACAAGTCACACAACGGTAAGCAAATTCTTCCAAGTCAAGACACAAGGGTCACTAAATAGGGAAGCGTTTGAAAAGAGCGTTGCATGCGCATGATATCTTTGGTCCTTTAATACATGAAACAATTGAAATGTGTCATTTCATTTTTTTTTAATTCCAAAACAATAACATCGTGAATAGTGGACAGAGGGTCAGCAAAGCTAATATGGGGAAAATGCATTGGATGTAGCAGTAAATCGAATGTTATAAAAACAAGACTCAACAAGCATTGGAATTTGGAAAACAGCAGGAAAATGAAAATAATTACGTTATTTTGATGAGCCAGTCATTTTAAGGTTTTGTTTGGTAAAGTCAGGAGATGGACCGATCGAGACTCTTGTTTTTTTCTGTTTTCACGTGTGACTGTTCTGTTCCGCCAAAATGACGACAATGAAACGTTAAAAATATTAGCAATATTCTGAAATGTGACAGACTGGACAATGTTTGAAGTCATAACGAAAGCGTCAGAAGTCTGGAATATTGACTAATTCTAGTTACTTTAGAAAGGTAGTGATACGTTGTTAAACACTATTGTGTAGTTCTCCCGTTAACGTATGTTACAGATACGTCAGCTTGTCCTGTCGGGGAGATGGAGTTATAAATACACGTCATCTTGTCCTGTCGGGGAAAACGAGCTATTAATACACGTCATCTTGTCCTGTCGGGGAGATGGAGTTATAAATACACGTCACCTTGTCCTGTCGGGGAGATGGAGTTATAAATACACGTCACCTTGTCCTGTCGGGGAGATGGAGTTATAAATACACGTCATCTTGTCCTGTCGGGGAGATGGAGTTATAAATACACGTCAGCTTGTCCTGTCGGGGAGATGGAGTTATAAATACACACCATCTTGTCCTGTCGGGGAGATGGAGTTATGAATACACGTCATCTTGTCCTGTCGGGGAGGAGTTATAAATAAGTCGTCTTGTTCTGTCGGTAAAAATGACACCCAAATGCTCGTATATATGATCATTGGGGATGTCATTTTTACCAGAAGTCGATTTAAACCCCTAAACATGTAAAATTACTCTGAACGCTTTCTGTGTAAGGAACGTGCTCTCTGAAAAATTGAATTCAAAGATTAAATTCCACAAATACCAATCAGTCATAATGGGCATATTAGAAACACTTACTTTCCCGCCAAAGTCCGTCGTTTCTGACTGAAGAAACAGTGTCGTCTACGGATTTCAAGAAGAGGTGTTGTCACGTGACTCAGTAGGGTTGCGATCCCCCAGAACCTGTGTACAACGGCCAAGAAGACGAGAACCAAGTCCACGCATGTCCAGAACGCGGTCGAGGTGTCAAACACGATGATAAAGGCGATGTAAATGATATATGCAACGACAAGAGCGATGAAAATGGCGTCATTGAACCAGCGTTGTGTCGCTGATCTACACGAGTCCAAAGTGTCGGAGCAGTAGTCCAACAGTTGTCCGAACGTGTCCGTTATTAACGTAGGTTCACGTTCAGAAGATCTTTTTTTCTCTGGTAAAACGTCAACGTCCACCACAACGCTTGCTTTTCCATTGGTTAAAAGTTGTGACACTAGTGGTTCCTCGGAGCCATCACTTATTGTGTCCCTTGACACGGTGCGCGAGATTGAGTTTTTGTGGGTATCCATTTTGGCGCGAGGTTTTACGTCACTGCTTGAGACTCAACACATTGTAGGTGCAGACTCCTCTTTATTACCATATCAAACCAATAAATACGTTACTGCTATAAACACAGATCCAATCTTTATCGGAAGGTTAAACGCTTTGGATTGGTCTCAAGTGTTGTCCTGATTACGAAATGCAAATATTAAATTATAGGTGCGGAACCCCTTGTAGAAATGGTTCCGTGAGAGAGATAGAACCGGCCGTCGTTGATACCCTACATCTGTGACATTTCATGAATGATAACACTATTTTGAAATTCCTTCTGGACCAAGCATTTGACCCCAGTCTGTGTTATCTGTGTATATTATGTTACTACTGATCAAACCACTACAGCAGGTTATATCGAGTGTTTCTATCACTGGTAGCGGTACGTCCAGGTTCTGGCCATATCACACCATGTCTTCAAGATGCAGGTATAAGTAAAGACCTGTTCGTGTGTATCGATCCACGTCTACACGTCTGGTAATGTCCGTCATACCTGTAACATTGTAACATCGTCAGCTTACTATACATCACAAACACTCATATATTTAGTTTACATAGTATTTATTCAATACCAGTACATTATATTAATGGCTGTTTATGGCTTGCATAAAACATTTCGATATATTTGAATTTTAAAATTTTGCTTTCGAACATGTACGTTTGATTTTAAAAATAAAAGTATGCCTTAGCTACGAATGGAATGTTTCACGAGTGTTGTTCGTGTTCGTAGTTTGTATTCAATAACACACGAGAAATAATTGAGGAGCCATTATATTTTCTATATCTGTATACATTTTAAGCCAAGGTTTGTGTTTAAAGAATATCTTCTAAGACGCCCGCCGAACTAAATATTTTATATGAAAAGATCGGGTATTATCTAGCCGCTCGTGAAAATAATACGTCTGTTTGCTAGTAAGAGATATTTGTTCGTAATGATATAATGAGAAGGCATTGTTTTGAGTACTAAAATGGTAACAAACCGATCTCTATTTGACCCTTGGCCTTGACTCCAGTTACCGAAATACAGGTTTCTAGATCAAATCTCACCTAAAGATCCATTTTTGGTATGAAAGTACAAAGTACAAGGCGCTGTGTTGACTACCAAAACGTACATGTGCTAGGGTGACCTCTATCTGACCTTTGGCCTTGATCTCAAATACTGAAATATAGATTTCCGGAGAATACCTTGGTTACTTTTTCATGTTTCGACTCAAGTCTTGGTATGTAGGTACAATTTAAGGAGATGCTGTGTCGAGTACCAACATAGGAACACCGCGACTTATACTCTTGACTTAAAGAACGAAATACGGGTTTCCAGATCGTATCTCGGCAATTGTTTTATATGTGGGATTCAGACCTCGTATACAAGAGAAGGTGTTGGTGATATGTGTTTGTCCAGCATGACAGCGCGTGTGTTCGATTGGCGGTTTTCTCGAAACCGGCCCGTTTTGTACAAATACATAGCAAAAATGTATCACCTGCAAGGTACTTATCCCAACCCCCCTTGGGATTCGACCCAGGGTCCCTTTAAAAACCCCTTCCAAACTACAAATCCTTGATTTGCACCTTAATTTTACTTTCGCTTCGCCTCAATTTTTGCGGACAAAAAAAGTGACCATTTGGAATGGTAAATATAAGAGTGTCGTCTTTTTAACTCGACAATTAGTTAAATGTATCACTTTTATCAAGCTGCTATCATCCCGATAAGGCGATAAGAGGTCCGGGGATGCATTCCCCATCTGTTGTTTTGATCTCTCAACCAGATAATCAGTTCCAATGTTCCCACTAACTTGAGACTATATATGGTAGCCATTTCCTATTTATAAATCGGATTATAAAATTGATTTAAAATATTCCATCTGGCCAGGTGAGTTCATGCATAAAGTACTAGGTCTTGTTTATCATGATTTCATAAAAACATGTAATACAGTTCTCTGTTAGAAATATATTTTAATATTTTATTGAATATCAAACAGCTGAGGGATAATTCAAATATGGAGCAAGCCTGTGCTTTTTTTAGTTTCATTTGCATGTGTTTCAAACAGACCAATTATAAAAATCTCTTTGCACACTCCACCGAACATTGGCGACTGTAACAGAACATGATGTATATCAACCCAACTCCGTCACGTGCTATCGCATTCTACCCGTGCTACGTCTTTACAGATGTCTGTACATGTATAACATTATATAGATGTTCCAAGTGTGATCTCATATGGTCGAATTTTAGAATAAAATGTCTCTTTACATAACCTTGAATAATTACCTTTCTATAAAGTACAACCATAATTAGCAGATACTTACGTATTAACAGCTAGAAGACCATTAGTATGGGCTAACAAATAACTATTTCTACAACTGTATGGCGGTACAAGCACGCTGGACAGTAACACTTTGTAGTGCAGTTGTCTAGAAATCGTATTATCCGTTTACACACCCAACACGCCTAACAGGTGATGGCATAACATAAAATGTATATCTTGTCGCCAGATCCTTTCAATTGATATGATTGTATTGTATTGTAAATGAATTTAAGTAATGCATAATGTTAAACCAACACGTCTAATATGCCAATATAAAAAGTATATGTGTAGGTAGCCTGAATGTTTTAGTTGTAGTGATCGATTTGTGACAAAAGCTTACCAGCCACGTACATCGATACCACAAGGACATGATACTTTGTTACAGCTATATTTGGACCTAAACTAAGCTAGGCGTTTAGAGTAACTTTACACGTTAGCGGGGTTTAGAGAGGCATTGTTACCGAAAATCGATCTAAACACCCCAAACGTGTAACAATACTCTACCAATGCCGGTTTGTACTAGTACTAAGCTAATCAGCTACAGTAGTACTAATTTAAGCTAACTCATTAGCCACTTACAGGAAGTGCCATTACCTGTTTGCAATTGAAATAAGCTAACAAGCCACGAATAAATAGCCACTTTGTAGGTTTATACAGCGACACTATCACCGGTTTTAATGTGTAGTCGTGAAACTAAGGTAATCACTTGAATTTGTAGGTTTGTAACGTCTACTACACATATACAGCGAGACTACTATCAGATGTATAATTAAGCTAACAAGACACATACAATATACCATCACCGGTTCGTATACTTGTGTAATGTACTTGGGTATTTTATTACAGCATTCACAGCGTACACGATGTACACGCTTACATTACCTCCAGGTAATCTTTGTCTACGAGAAAGTGCAATGCCTCATTCTTAATCTACATTTCTACATATCAAACTTTCACTTAATTTTCATGGAGTTTGTTTAATATGTTACTATAAATGAGCATTAAAATTATTGAATTGAATTGAATGGTCGATTTTATACCATTACCCCAGCAGAAACGTTCGAAATCAAACAATCTTACCATGTCACTAAGGTATGTCAGCCTATTATCGATATCATACTCATTCCCCATTGATATATCACGTGCTTGCCTGTACATGTACATCCGTAAGAAATCACATTGTCCAGTTTCCGACGATATCGACTGTTATACACACATACTAACACACGATATAGGACATATTATATACATACATACAAACGATTGCTGTCTCTCTGGCCTTCTCTCCGCTCATGGCACGAGTTATGTAACAGTGACGTCAATTATCAGGAACATATCATACAGGAAATAATGTCCAGTCAATTTTCAGAACGTCGCACATGTCTTATAACACCCGGTGATTATGACTACACTGTGCACACACCACACACACCACACACACGTGACTGAAAGTTCCGGTAGGTTATATTTAGCCCGTTGTTTACATTAGATACTGCGACATGGGTTAGTGGTTGGACATGATCACAGAACAACAATGGACGATCAGGCATATATACCGCACGCTCTAGTGTTCAATACACCCAGTCTCGTATGCACCATGCACTGTTATACATATTTTATCAATGGTAAAATACACAGCCTGTCGTTAAAATGGCAATACAACAAGTACAGAGGCGCCTCGGCGAGCCTAGCTCCTGCATGGTAGCACAAAAATGATAACACGTGCACCTGATTGCTGTTGAACAGTTGACCGTACAACATGGCTGCTGTTGACCCATTGACCATGCTGTTGACCTATAATCTCCATTAGGCATAACAGCTGCTCATGGTAGAACTCCAAATCTCAGTCAGCTTAACACAATTTTTTAAACTAATATTAGTAATGTTTGGTTTTAATATAGTAATTAGCTTATTTCAGATGAACATTTAAGATGTTACTGTTTAGCTGATTTCAGATGAACATAAGTAACACATCTCCTATAGCTGTGTGTTTCGCTATTTCAGATAAACATTTTAAAGGTAACAAATTAAGTTGTGTTTTTGTTTATTTCAGCGCTAAGCATTGTTATTGCTACATGTATTTTATTTCCTAATCATAGTTGTGAATTGACAGGCTTTCTCTGACGTTGAACTATCTTGCTTTAAGGCTATCCCGAGGGCTTGTCACCGTGAGCCTCCGAGTGTCAAGTGACCACGTGTACCTATGTTTCCCGAGAGCTGTTATTGACTTTATCGACTTCGTCACATGAAACAACTAGATCTTAACTAAGCGATTCCTCCTTTACATCAATCTCGGAAGGGATGGGCTTGTATCTATTTGTAGCACTACGTTTAACGTTTTTAATCGCGATCATGCCTTCCTAAACGAAGCTCAGACCAAATCACACTCGCTTGTTCTCTTCTCCCTTTTAGGGTAAAAAAGCAGGAAGAAAAGATTGTTGTTAGAAGGATTATACTCGATCTCTGACTATTTAGGTGTATTTCATTTGTGGTTATCTCAAGGTTATCATTACCAGGGTGGATAAAACTCTCGAAAGATATCAGATGTGTCACAAGGAACATTTTTATAAAAGTGCAGACAATTAACTTCTTGAACTATATTTTGTGCGTCACTTCAATATTTCAACTTATCAATCTGTGATTTATATTCTTTCTGAATTAAGATTAATTCACATACATTTTTGTGACAATTTTTTTAATTGGACACTGAAGCGACCAATGTTAGCTTGTGTTTATTTATTACATTTACCGGGAATATGTATGAACCCTTGATTACGCATGTTTGAATGGCAATTCTTCAAAGTAACTATATTAACAGTACGTGTCAATGAGTCTTAATTTCCATTACTAAACTGCACGTATCATCCTAACCCTGCAGGCGGGGGATCTGGAAAAGAATACACCTGCTGTTCCCCACTGCATGTATCGGAGGAGGCGACTAATTTGGGAAACCTTGTAGAATTGTGAATATGCTTTGGTGTCCTCTATTTGGGGACACAAAAGCGACCAAAATAAATCTGCTGCACCCATTGCAATATTTGGGATCTGTATCTTTCTTTCTACTTCTAACTTCCTTTTATTTCCTTTTGGCTTCAATGTGGGCGTTCGCCCAGGTGAGGAAGGCAATTGGTTCTGTCCCCATGCCGGGACAAACAAAGTTTTTAAAATGGTAGTTGTTAGTCCCTGTTTAACGTTCAGCATTTAGGGAAATGACAACAACTGGTTCAGCGTTGTCAGTATAATGTGACCGGTTGGAATGCTGTGCTGGGAGGCTTCGGCATGTCATTTCAGTGAGATAGCACTATAACGTCGGCATTAGATCCGCTCTATCACAAAGAGGCAAGCACACCAACATACCATGTCTCCTGCATACACACACACAAACGCGTATACTACACACATGGAGACATGTACTTAAATGACCTTAGCTGTTAATAGGACGTTTAACAAAATTAAACCAAACCAAACCAATCCCAATTGATTACTTTTACTAGCCAACACTCGAGACACAGGAACGTGCATGCGCTGAAATCTGTCAATCAGCTTGCTATTTACCTGTGCCTTTGTTACCTGTGTGTTAAACTAATGTAATGAATATGTAAGACAGTTAGGATTCGGGTACGGAACGATACGGACGTGATTTCGGAACCCTCCAGATCTGTCCAATGTCCTAAATTAGAAAGTGCAATAAATCATATCTCGGAGCTTATATCATCTTCAAGTTCTCTCTATCCTCCGTAAAAACCCGATGATAGATGTATCTTTTTAAAGAGTATGATTTTTATTAGTTCCAGACAATTTTAGACGTGAAACGTCTCAAAATGGTATGTTTCGCTGTAGAAAACGTCGCTGTAAGCTTCTTAGCTTTTGTCGATGTTTTAATAGTATTTCATTATTGGATTTTTTTTTATGTCCGGTAACACATTGATAATCAGCTTTTAAACATCTATATTTACGGGCGTAAAACGTCAGTTTCCATTGTCGTGAAAATGGATGTCCATGTAAAAAGAATACGTGTTTTAAAGGTCTCTGATACCACAATGAATGTCCTCGAGTGCTATTGTAGAATCTAGCCGGATTGGTTTTGTTGTGGTTGTGAAGTGGAGTTTTGAAGCCTTTTCGCGCCAAGATGAGTGATTCTGGGAGATTTCTTCTACGAGATACAAGAAGCTTTAAAGTCACATACATTATCAGCTTTAGAGAGCTTTTATTGCGACAAACACAAGATTCTATTTAGCGATTATTCTGTTACTGAAGACTTTCTGTATTCCGACGAAGGCAAACCAACTTTTCTTGATTTTTCACTAAATGACAGGTTTGATATGCCCCTGATTCTTTCTATGGCTCTTTTTAGTACATTTTCAATTGAAATCCTATGAAAATTAGTGAACTTATGGTGGTTGCATATTCCAAATATAGTCGAACAAGTGATATACAATGTAGCGGTGTAAACATTTCGGTTATCTTCTCCGATTTTCCCGGTTATCTCCCCTGATTTCCCCGGTTACCTCCCCTGATTTTCCCGGTTATCTCCCCTGATTTTCTCGGTTATCTCCCCTGATTTTGCCTTATCCCAATTTCTTACATTTGTCAGTAGCTAGCTTCGTTAGGCATTCCTCTGTCCATTTACATATCTTATTGATGTCATTCTGTACATTGTTACAAACTTCATTGTTGAGAATTTAATTTTTTGATTTTGTGTCGTAAGCAAAATGATGGTATAATTTATGACATCTCGATATCATTGACGAAAGTAGAAGGGTATTGGCCCTATAACGCTACCTTGCGGTATTTCACTATTTAAAACAATGGTTTAAAGATAATTTTCCGATTATGACGACTTCTTGCTTCATGTTACTTGGTGACATATCCATACTAATCTTTTCCTTGTATACCGTAACATTGTAGTTTATACAACAGTAGACTTATCAAAACCTTTTATACCGTAACATTGTAGTTTATACAACAGTAGATTTATCAAAACCTTTTATACCGTAACATTGTAGTTTATACAACAGTAGACATATCAAAACCTTTTATACCGTAACATTGTAGTTTATACAACAGTAGACATCAAAACCTTGTATACCGTAACATTGTAGTTTATACAACAGTAGACATCAAAACCTTGTATACCGTAACATTGTAGTTTATACAACAGTAGACATCAAAACCTTGTATACCGTAACATTGTAGTTTATACAACAGTAGACATCAAAACCTTGTATACCGTAACATTGTAGTTTATACAACAGTAGACATCAAAACCTTGTATACCGTAACATTGTAGTTTATACAACAGTAGACATCAAAACCTTGTATACCGTAACATTGTAGTTTATACAACAGTAGACATCAAAACCTTGTATACCGTAACATTGTAGTTTATACAACAGTAGACATCAAAACCTTGTATACCGTAACATTGTAGTTTATACAACAGTAGACATCAAAACCTTGTATACCGTAACATTGTAGTTTATACAACAGTAGACATCAAAACCTTGTATACCGTAACATTGTAGTTTATACAACAGTAGACATCAAAACCTTGTATACCGTAACATTGTAGTTTATACAACAGTAGACATCAAAACCTTGTATACCGTAACATTGTAGTTTATACAACAGTAGACTTATCAAAACCTTGTATACCGTAACATTGTAGTTTATACAACAGTAGTTATCAAAACCTTGTATACCGTAACATTGTAGTTTATACAACAGTAGACATCAAAACCTTGTATACCGTAACATTGTAGTTTATACAACAGTAGACATCAAAACCTTGTATACCGTAACATTGTAGTTTATACAACAGTAGACATCAAAACCTTGTATACCGTAACATTGTAGTTTATACAACAGTAGACATCAAAACCTTGTATACCGTAACATTGTAGTTTATACAACAGTAGACATCAAAACCTTGTATACCGTAACATTGTAGTTTATACAACAGTAGACATCAAAACCTTGTATACCGTAACATTGTAGTTTATACAACAGTAGACATCAAAACCTTGTATACCGTAACATTGTAGTTTATACAACAGTAGACATCAAAACCTTGTATACCGTAACATTGTAGTTTATACAACAGTAGACATCAAAACCTTGTATACCGTAACATTGTAGTTTATACAACAGTAGACATCAAAACCTTGTATACCGTAACATTGTAGTTTATACAACAGTAGACATCAAAACCTTGTATACCGTAACATTGTAGTTTATACAACAGTAGACATCAAAACCTTGTATACCGTAACATTGTAGTTTATACAACAGTAGACATCAAAACCTTTTATACCGTAACATTGTAGTTTATACAACAGTAGACTTATCAAAACCTTTAACATTGTGCAGATTTAAGTAATTATTTGATCTGTTAAAAGTTCCTGTAGAGCTTTTTGAGGGTTGTATGGGATGGACACATACAAGACTGCTCGAACACGCTGTTTCCTCGTCGGTTTCCGCCAACTGACCTTTAAGGTTAAATAACTTACCCGTGAAATTCACTGTTTTAGTTTCAGACAGAACATATTTCCAGAAAACTGTTGGTTTACTTTTGATTTTGACTGCTTGACCCCCCTTTAACCGATAACGCGAGTTCCTGTTCCTATTCACCATTCATTCCAAGCCAAGATATAGTTGCAGGATTTTGACCAGTTTTACAATGAAGTTATCTATTATGGAGCCATTCTTTTGGGTACAGCAGCGTCCCTTTAAGTCATCATACGTATAATTACTTAAACATAATTAGTTTGATACTTAAATATTTTATTTCGGTAGATACATATCAAGTAATCTCGTCGTTCTCATTCACGAGAAAAAGTATTCATACTTTATATCAATTTGTTATACTACAACAGATATAATTCATTTGTACGTGTATTAATACTTAGATTAGATAGCTCATTTTCTTAGCGTTCTATCATCGCTTGAGCTTGGTCGTTTTTTTGCACTTTTTTATGATACTTTCATTGAATTTCAATACAAAGTTGAATAGCGGACACATTTTGTTCCTTATTGCTCCTTTCTTTAAAAGATATTTTCCAAATAGATTTTGTCCCCCAGTGATGTTTCGGATCATAAAACATTGGTGCCAAATTGTTTTTACCGGACTACATAGCCTTGCACTTCCCATTATCAAGGGTACTTGTCAGGCGTTGACCTGTCCATTGGACTATCCTACTCGACCATCACAGTCCTGTGCCCTTATAATCTGTATATCTTGCTGTTATCTTCAAATCATATCAAAACATTTCGACAACATCCGGTACGGGTTGATCATGTATACAGATCTGATACGGAAATGGTCCTACCACGCTCCTTTGGGGTTATCGCTCTTAATCCTTTCCCAGACACCGAAGACCCTACACATAACCTGCTGATCCTTGTCATATACATAAAGATGATATGCATCCCAGAATGTCACCCTGAACTTCTATAAGACATTGGCGCGGAAAAGTGTCCAACGCTTTTGAAAAGTCGAAATAAATACAAGGATATAACCGCACTAAAATATCCCTATGTCTCAAACCTTTCCACTAGTATTTTTTGTGTATTCCCTTTCTTATGAGCAGGGTAAAGTGGGCAGATTTCCAAATATCGAGCCACAGTTGATGAAGACTTGCTTAAAAGGTTCCTAAGGACTTCTGTCAGTTCGTCTCAATTTCTCAAGTATAATAGATTGACTTTGGTGGACTTGCAATATGGACTCACACAAGACAAAAATAAAGTCTATTCTACACACGAAGTATTGTTTTCGCTAAATAAGGTAATACACTTATATCTGGTAATACACTCGAAAAACATCTGGGGGTTTTATCGTCTTCTGATAGCCTGGTGAACACAATATTCTTTACTTTCTGAAGTCTTGACTCTTGTTCCTGACCGCACGTAATTCCAGAATTAATTCGGATGCAATTGAATGTTTCTGGTGACGTTTTGGTCCGCCCTGACCGGTCTACATGCTCTAGTAGCCGTATTTCTCTGCTTGGAGTTGATAGTTATTACTAGGTTTATATATTCGGTCACATAACAAGACATACCTCTGAGCATTTACAGATACTACAGTCTCTCCGGTCATCCATGTTTTGTCTTTGCCCTGACGGAAGGTATAGATTTGGGAATACGTTTTTCCGTAAATTATAATACAAAAGTTGAAAACGTGTTCCATAAATTCATTGGGTTGCTGAAATTTATTTCATTTTTTTTTCTCATAGTCCCATTTGTAGAAATTTTGATGAGGTATCACTAAGACGTAGTTCAATAAAGCACACGACTTTATAGTCGCCCGTAACTTTAGGCGGAAGGTGTTCCAGATCGACAACCATGTTATGTTCGTTAACGAATATCAAATCCAACCGCGATGACTGAAGTTGATTCATCCCTTGTCCAGTATTGCATAGCACGTGCCAACAATGAAGAATGTATTTTATCTTTTCCACAACCAGAGTAGAGCTATGAACAATACCGTCTGCAAAATTAAATATCCCTACCCTAACTACCATAACATAAACTCGAACTTTACAGCTTGTAGTTACTTATCATTAGTCTTGTTCGGAGATGATAATAATGTTGTATAAACTCGCAGTGAGGTAAAAACGAAAAGTTGAACACTACACGTATATACATTTGCGATGAATATATCAGACCCGTTGCAATTGCATTAAATAAGGTATCAATTTATTCCACCGGGTAAATCTAGTTTCGCAAGTCACATGCTCAGTGCTACTGTTCATTACAACCTTTAAACCAACGGATATGATGAGCGGAGATGCTGTCCCATGATGAGCGGAGATGCTGTCCCATGATGAGCGGAGATCCTGTCAACACTTAAGCCAGCTCGTGCCAGTTAGACTACTACTTCTGACGTCGTTTGTTACTTTGTACAGGAACATCCTAGTCCTGTCCTACATCACTGGTGATACAACCAGTCAAACAACTAACTTTGATTTGCTTAGGAAAGTTCTGCTGACGTGACAGGTATGTGCTGACGCGTTATCTTGTTGAAAAATGGTTCAAAGACGTTTTAAAACCGAGAGTACCACATACATTGTAGCTCAAATTCAGTCTCGATAACGCACTCAATTCGAATACCAATACACCACAGCAGGGTCGATATGGTTCACTACATAAAACCACCCAAGGTCATCACACTTCCACCACAGAAACGGTCCCTTTCAACGACACAGCAGTCTACAAATCCTTCACCCCGACGTCTCCAGATTCTACGCCTCTATTGACACGTGGTAAGCTTATTGTCCCATTGACGTAACACCAAATGGCGGCCTTCTCTCGATATTGTAACGAAGGTTAAAGACCTACATACTTATTCAGTCTTGGTTAATGTGAATAATATCTATATAAGGTTTTAATTTTTGATGTTCAATATGCTATATTCACGAAGCACTTGTATTATACTAATCGGCCCATTATCTAGAGACTGTATTGGGAAGCTATTTCGCAAAATTTTAACATTTTTTCTTTGATTTATTGATCGTTTTTATATGTATACCATGAAATAATCAACACAGCATTTAAAAATCTTCCGCGGAAGAAGAATGTCTGTTGTTTGGTTTGGATTTGCTTAGGCTTGGCGAGGACCGCTATGTTATAGCAAATAAAAGAAGAAAAAAGAAGGTAATGCAATGCTTTATTTTTAAAAAAATCTATTGATTAAACTTTGCTGCTTGTCTCCTTTCTTCAAAGGAACAGTTTTCGATGACAATATATGGAGGACGTTCTTACTATATCAGCCCCATCATTTTTTAAAGCAGATTGTTATTTTGGGCTAGTTTTAATTTGTCAAGTATGCCGTCTACGTACCAATGCCCGCGAAACGGTGACACTGTGGCCCTGATACCACGGTGGCACTGTGGCCCTTATACCACGGTGACACTGTGGCCCTGATACCACGGTGACACTGTGGCCCTGCTACCACAGTGACCCTATACAATGGATATGCCATAGCACAGATGTTATTCGCGCATTAAGTAACAAAGGGTTTATGCCTTATAAACCTGCCATTACCAGATAAAACATTAATGGCCTATATGATTAATGCAGACTGTATCATACCAGGTATATCAATACATATATATCTGTCAACATTGGTTTGGTATATATGGAACTACATCCTCAACACATCTTCTATTAACTGATGTCACATGGGCGGTCACGTGATCTGGTAGGTGACGTTGTCTACGGTACTAAAGTTGAGTGCCAAGGACGTTCCGTTAATAGCAGTATTGTTGGTGCTAGTTAGGAAGCTCGACTCCTGGTACAACATTCCTGTCGGTAGAAACAGATCAAGTATATATACGCTGTCCGAGTTTGCTGCGTCGCGTGGAGACTAACGAAACCACAACTTACTAATACTACCATTATTTTGCTTAATTATCCATATATAAATTGTTACCTTGTGTCATTTTGATCCATTACGATTTCATTGAAAAAACAATGAATTATCTACTTCGTTGATGTTTTTGTTCAGCGTACAACAACGAAATGACAAAAGTCAGTCACTTTAAACTATCATATGTAATAGAGGAAGTCTCGCGACGGGATCTTATCCACGAGGGTGGAATTATCTATCCACCAACCATTCCATTGGAAATTTCGTCTTTATAATGAAAATCCCACCTGCCTCTATACTCATTGTTATAATAAGGCTAACAACCCTATGCTACTGACCAGCCTATGCTACTGACCATGCTACTGACCAGCCTATGCTACTGACCATGCTACTGACCAGCCTATGCTACTGACCATGCTACTGACCAGCCTATGCTACTGACCAGAGATAACCCGAACCCTGATGGCTCGATTGAGTTGCTTGTTAAGGTGATCACAATTTCTTGCAGTTACACTTTCTGAGCCATGTAATATTTAAGGTGTCTGACGGTTTTGAGTTCAGAAAAGCCAGTTTCCTGTGTATTGGTATAAATCTGAAGGAATGTCTATCCTCACCTGCCACACACGCCGTCATAAAGCAGGCGATGTTTCCACCAATCATGGCCCTGAGCATCCCTTTGGCATAGTCCTGCCTTCTGCTGGGATCAGCCGCTGTTAGGGACCCGAGGTTGATACCCATAGCGGCAACACTGCCGAATCCACACAGGACGTACGTGGCTATTACTGCAGACCGGTTCTGTATAACAAAACGGTCAATGTCACGTGGGTTCGGCCCCGTCAGACACTTTCTTAAGTTACTCAAATGGAGACATCAAGAAAAAGATTGATTTACATAAAGTGTAATATAATTGAATAATATCCCCGTCATACACTTTCTTGAGTTGCTCAAAGAAAGACATTCAGAGAGAGATGAACTTTTACATAATATATAAATATGTTTTAATATGTTGCGTGGACGTATCATAAGATTGCAGAAAGAGAAAAAATCTGAGTTATTTGTAATTTTGACCATGTGTAAACACTAAAGTCATTTACTAAAACAGTAAGTATGTTAAACTGTTTTTTTAAATATTTTAAGCAGCAAGATTGCCATCGGAGTAGAGAACAGATTTTAAAAAATAAACATGTGATAGGACATCATTTCATTGACTTGATTGGCTGTCAACACAGTGACAATGCCATATTCCTGATAAAACATTAAATAAGGGACAATATATGGTAATCATGCTGTCAACAGAAGGCGTTATATTCATTAAGCTAATCGATGTTTCATTGTCTTTGTGACAGATGCCACTGTTTTATTGAGGTAGCATTGTCTTTGTAACAGATACAACTCTTTTATTGAGGACACATTGTCTTTGTGCCAGATGCCACTCTTTTAATGAGGTCACATTGTCTAGGTGACAGATGCCACTCTTTCATTGAGGTCACATTGCCTTTGTAACAGATGCCTCTCTTTGATTGAGGTCACATTGTCTAGGTGACAGATGCCACTCTTTTATTGAGGACACATTGTCTTTGTGCCAGATGCCACTCTTTCATTGAGGTCACATTGTCTTTGTCACAGATGCCACTGTTTTATTCAGGTCACATTGTCTTTGAGACAGATGACACTCTTTTATTGAGGTAACATTCCCTCTGTAACAGATGCCACTTTTTTATTGAGGTAACATTATCTTTGTAACAGATGCCCCTCTTTTATTGAGGTCCCATTGTCTTTGTAACAGAAGCCCCTGTTTTATTGAGGTCACGTTGTCTTTGTAACAGATGACACTCTTTTATTGAGGTAACATTCCCTCTGTAACAGATGCCACTATTTTATTGAGGTCACAGTGTCTTTGTAACAGATTCCACTCTTTTATTGAGGTCTCATTGTCTTTGTAACAGAAGCCCCTGTTTTATTGAGGTAACATTGTCGTTGTAACAGATGCCACCCTTTTATTGAGGTCACATCGTCTTTGTAACAGATACAACTCTTTTATTGAGGACACATTGTCTTTGTGCCAGATGCCACTCTTTCATTGAGGTCACATTGGCTTTGTAACAGATGCCTCTCTTTGATTGAGGTCACATTGTCTAGGTGACAGATGCCACTGTTTTATTGAGGTGACATTGTCTTTGTAAGAGATGCCACTCTTTTAATGAGGTCACATTGTCTAGGTGACAGATGCCACTCTTGTATTGAGGTCACATTTTCTTTGTAACAGATGCCATTCTTTTATTGAGGTCCCATTGTCTTTGTAACAGATTCCACTCTTTTATTGAGGTCACATTGTCTTTGTGACAGATGCCACTGTTTTATTGAGGTCACATTGTCTTTGTTACAGATGCCACTGTTTTATTGAGGTAACATTGTCTTTGTAACAGATGCCACTGTTTTATTGAGGTCACATTTTCTTTGTAACAGATGCCACTCTTTTTTTGAGGTCACATTGTCTTTGTAACATATGCCACTGTTTTATTGAGGTCCATTGTCTATGTGACAGATGTCAATCTTTTATTGAGGTCACATTGTCTATGTGACAGATGTCACTCTTTTATTGAGGTCCCATTGTCTTTGTGACAGATGCCACGTTTTATTGAGGTCACATTTTCTTTGTAACAGATGCCACTCTTTTATTGATGTCACATTGTCTTTGTGACAGATGCAACTCTTTTATTGAGGTCACACTGTCTTTGTAACAGATGTCACGTTTTATTGAGGTCACATTGTCTTTGTGACAGATGCCACTCTTTTATTGAGGTCACATTGTCTTTGTAACATATGCCACTGTTTTATTGAGGTACATTGTCTATGTGACAGATGTCACTCTTTTATTGAGGTCACATTGTCTTTGTAACAGATGCCACTCTTTTATTGAGGTCACATTGTCTAGGTGACAGATGCCACTCTTTTATTGAGGTCACAATGTCTATGTGACAGATGCCACTCTTTTATTGAGGTCACATTGTCTGTGTGACAGATGTCACTCTTTTATTGAGGTCACATTGTCTTTGTAACATTATAATTTTCCATTCGAAAAAATAAGGATATGAAAATACAGGTAACTGTGTAAATGACTTTGAAAAAAAGACTGCTTTGAAAAAAGGCCAGGTTTGAAAATAAGCTTGTGATTCCTTATTGAAATGAAAAGAGGTCTCGGCTTATTGTCGAGATATGACGTTTTGTATAAAATATTGATTTGTTTAGCGAATCTAGCATAAAGGGAAATAATTCAAAGTAATCTATGATCATGATCAGCAATAGTCTGTACTATCCAAACTGTCGTACATACATAAATCGAACTTCGTTATCTCGAACTCTTATAATTCGAAGACCCCGTTTAATTCGTATACCAGAATGTTTCCATGACTTTATAAGACGAAATATACATAGTACACGTAGTTCACACCGGTAATTTATAATTTTCAGTTTTTGCTTTCTGAAGTAATGGATGTCCTTATTCCTACAGAGAAAAAAATAAACAACTCGTAAAAATGTTTTGTCATCCTATTTGGGATCGAAAAACTATAACTGTAATTCTTATTTAAGTGTAACACTGAGTACGAACAATTAAACTTGTAAAAAAGATCAACTAAAGTACTTGACATTCTTTCCATTGACCACATATTGAACTATCGATTAAGTGAAAAATCGTTCTCAATATTGGCAATACTACTACCAGACGTTTATCTGAGTAACAATATTAGTCGGTGGCTAACTGATGGAAATATCCTGGTATCTGTATAAAATCTGAATACATGACACAACTTGATTTTATTTCAAGTTAAGATAAGACGATTTTAAACTACTTTGAAAGCAAAGACTAAAAGCTTGTTCATTTCGTTTTCAATGGAAATACATTTTTGCTGCAGATATCTTGTGAAATTTTGTATTTAAATGGCAACTAAAACTAATGTCTTCAGTTTGAGAATGGTCTCAGGAATATTTCTGGTTAACTTCTATTTTCAATGGAAAGGGTGATTCCACCATTTTCGATTTCTTACAATATAAGTGATATTCTGTTACAATACCTATATATGTATATATATATTCCTTACAGTACTTACATCCAACTCATCGTTCTTGATCATCTGTCCGAGGTCGGCGAAGGACAGAAATTCATTGATGAATATTTTCTTGCCGATGAGCTTGGCTACCTTGCCGCAGTCCTGCCATCTGACGCCCATCACCAAGGCCAATGGCATGAATATGTACGAACACAGGAACTGTAACAAAAATAATTTATCTGTTGTAGCCCAGCCTCTAAGTACGATTATATCAACGCCAATCCCATCACTGAGGCTATACAACATGTCAATGTGTAAACAGTAGGTCATTGAAAATAACCACTTGACTGAAGGATAATGTTACAAAACATGAATTAAAAGAGACTCGAGGACCACGTAAAATTGCTTTCTCAGTAAGATGTCATATCTTGGACACGCGCATAAGCGTTGCACTCCAACTGGTCGCACTACACCGACAACAGGATGACCACTGAAAAATAACCATATTCACGAGAATGAAGAAAAGACATCCTGACAGGTGTGAGTAAAGGACATAGAATCTTCAAGTAAACCTCAGAAATACTTGTTATGTAAACAAACACCAGGAGGTTTTCAGCAATATTCAAACGAAAAAATATTAAAATTTGTTTAAAGACATAATATTTTGCAAACATAGCAATGTATGTTAACAAACAGTAGCTAGTACTGGGATGATTATCCGAGGTTTTGGCTATATATGGCAGCCTTATTACAATGTGGTGAAAGCTCTGATGGAACTACGTGCTGTTTAGCATCATCACAATACATTCGGTAAGGATTGTCTTTTTTGAAAGGGTCCTCTGTCCATAGGCTTTGCATTTTCTTTCAGGGTTGTCTTTGGCAAGGGTTGTACTTTCGGTAAGGGTATTCCTTACTTTGAGGATTGTCTTCGGCAAGGGTTGTACTTTCGGTAAGGGTATTCCTTACTTTGAGGATTGTCTTCGGCAAGGGTTGTACTTTCTGTAAGGGTATTCCTT
>NW_018404557.1:407882-425666 GCF_002113885.1 Mizuhopecten yessoensis
AGGGTATTTCCTTTCTTTGATTATTGATGATTGTCTATGATAAGGGTTGTCCTTTCGGTTAGGGTATTTCCTTTCTTTGATTATTGATGATTGTCTATGATAAGGGTTGTCCTTTCTGTAAGGGTATTCCTTTCTTTGATTATTGTCTTCGGCAAGGGTTGTACTTTCGGTTCGGAAATTCCTTTCTTTGATGATTGTCTATGGCAAGGGTTGTCCTTTCGGTTAGGGTATTCCTTTCTTTGAGGATTGTCTTCGGCAAGGGCTGTACTTTCGGTTCGGATATTCCTTTCTTTGATTACTGTCTTCGGCAAGGGTTGTCCTTTCTGTAAGGGTATTCCTTTCTTTGATTATTGTCTTCGGCAAGGGTTGTATTTTCGGTTATGAAATTCCTTTCTTTGATGATTGTCTATGGCAAGGGTTGTCCTTTCGGTTAGGGTATTTCCTTTCTTTGATTATTGATGATTGTCTATGATAAGGGTTGTACTTTCGGTTAGGGTATTCCTTTCTTTGATGATTGTCTATGATAAGGGTTGTCCTTTCTGTAAGGGTATTCCTTTCTTTGATGATTGTCTATGACAAGGGTTGTACTTTCGTTTAGCGATGGCTGTCCTTCGGTAACGGTTACCTTTTTGGTAAGTGTTGTCTTTTCGCTTTGAAGGTTTCTTTCGGTTAGCGTTGTTCCTCAGCTTTCTGTTTGTTGATAACAGTCCATCAATTTCTTCTTTAATAGCTAAATGAGGCTTTCAGTTTCCCGTTTCATTTGCCCATGAAAGGTAAAATTAGTCTCTGCTCCTAATTATGGGCAGCCGAAGAGACCGAAACTGCAATTTGATACCCTCTGTGATTAGTTCTTACCAGTCCAAGGAAATACTCGCTTCTTCTGGTTTTGATCGCCTAATACGTACCTCGAATGTGAACTCTGGATGACCAACACGTTCTCCCATGAACGAGAACGAGAAGTTGATGAAGGCAAGGAGAGATATGAAGGCGATGAGATTCACGACGACGTAGGAGACCAGTTTAATGGACGCTACTGCTCCAGCCGAGGCCGCTTCCATCAAGTTCAGCTCCTTTCTGTAAAAACAAACTAACAATGATACACCGATAGCAAAAACGTGAATTCTGAAACGCCATAACTGGATTTTTTTCATTGTAGTAGATACACATAACCTTTTCATGCTTGTTTATGAAAAATCAAATATTCAACATAAAATATTTGCCATGGAACATAATAATACAGAGGGATGACTGCCTACCCGACTTCTGTGAGAACAACATCTCTGTCCTTGTCACTGGCCAGTTTGGTCTCTGGCCATCCGAGTTTGGCCACGGCGAGGGCAGCGGGAGCTGACATGAACGAAGCCGAGATCACGTGTTCAGGCGGAACCTGTAAGCATTCAAAACCTATCATGTTACGTGATAGACATCTTCGCCGCAAATTGAGGCGATACTCATTTAATTATTTTTACGGTATTGATATATATCTATATATTTAATTTATTTGATTTAGAAAAATTTCCCTTTGTAAAATACTGTATATGTACATCCTATTAAGTGTAATATATCCTGTGCCATTCGACTCCATTGCGGTGCAAATGGAGAGTGAGAGTTATCGTAGACAAACTAGACATAACAAAAAGACAGGCAGAACGCGGATGTAGACAAAAACGTGACAGACGGACAGACGGACACTTAACAGACGGGCAGACACGTAACAGACGTTAAGAAAGACACACAACAGATATACCGCCAGATATGCAACAGCAGTACAAGAGTACAACAACTATCGTAGGGAGGAATGTAACCACTCTACAACATAGACGTTGATCTAAAACAGCTTCACGAGGAATTCTAGCTCATCTATGACGTTCACCCCGAACTCGATGTAGGCGGCGATGACTGTTCCCGCCACTGTTGCGAACCCTGACGTCATCACGGCGTTGAGCTCAGACAATGTGAGATCACGGAGGAACGGCTTTAAAGCAATCGAGGACTCCACCTAACACAAAAGAGATAATATATCACAGTCAAAATTACAGCAGAGCTTGTATCCCAAAGACAAAACGTTATACTGTTACAATACAAAAGCGTAGATGAACTCTTAATTCTGTGTAGGAACATCGAATGCTAGCACGGACATGTGAAGTTCACAAAGGGGCTACCCTTCTCTCTTTGTGATTTGATCTAACTAAAATATTGAATATTTCTTCCAACTAAAGCTTAAGGCAATATCATATTTCGTTTTTATCAAAACAAATGGAATAACATAGAAACGCCAATGACAGGAACATTTTAACGACGCTTGGTTAAAATCGGGTAGAGTTCGGAATATTTCAAAATGTCTCCGCTAAACAGAGGACACGATACACATTTTTTATTTCAAATCAAGCAAAAGAACTGTACTCGTTCAAAACGATCGGCATTATTCTTGTTTAGCCTTGTTGAAGTTGAGAAGTTAAAAGGGCACCTTCGTAAAAGACAACATTTAGATAACGCTATGCTGTTCCATGAATATCGAGCTGACGTGGCAGAAACTTTGATACTGGTGTAATATGGAAACGTGAAGTCCATGCTATTATGAACTGTGGTTCAGTTCACCATTACAGTGATATGAACCGCTTAATGGTGAAATGAAGGCTTCCACTTATTTGTCTGATCAACATTTCTTCGGTTTTTAGTTTACCTCAGTTCGTTGTTCTATAATGTGAATAACCAAGGCTATGTCTGGTGGAGATGGCCTCTGTTATCAGTACAGCTCTACCTGCTGCTGATTTGTCTGAGACTGCTTTAACCTCTGGCCATTTTGTTAAGTAATCTGTAAGCACAGCTACATATCTGTTGCGATTCACGGGCTCATGCAATGGGCCACTAAGTCTATGCCTATCATAGCAAATGACTCGTCTTTCATTTGAATTCGATGAAGTGTCGGAAATATTATGATACATTAAGATCACTAAAATTCCTCAAAGACATCAGAACATAAATATACGTATTGAACGACATGTTTGTTCGGTGTTCACGTAGTTATGAATGCTAGTCGGTAGCATACATATTGCCTACCATCATGAACCTCAGAAACTGTCGTTCAACGCTCAAAAGAATTAAATGGAACTTGTGGGGATTCATGCAAGACACATTGGTTATTTAAATATATATCTCCGTCCATGTTCTCACCTGTCCAATGAAGATATGGGCCGCCGTGGCGAAGGATTCGATGGCTGTGGTCTTCATTGTGTACTGGAACAGTTTGGCCAGTCCCTTAATAATGAACTGCATTACTCCCCAGTAGTACAAGATAGACACCACGGCACTGAAGTACACCACCACCGGCAGAATCTGTGCAGACAGAAATGTAAAAGGTACTGGAATAGTGGATACAAAAAGTGACGGGCGTTATTTACACAACAGGCTGCAGGTCTGTGGACACATGAAATGGCGTACGTTTTTACGACTTAGTGGAATGGTGAAAACAGAAAGTGACGGACATTATTTGTACAACTTAGTGACAGGAATATAACGGACGTTATTTGATCTATGGACACAAAAACGTGAAAGACGTTTTTGCACAACTTAGTGGCAGGATTTGTGAAGACAGAAAGATGGAAAAATAATGGATGTACTATTATATAGTACATTCATACCTTGAATGCAACGACGTGCATCGTGTAGTTTTTTTCGCCAAATATAAACTTGGATCCTTCGTCTGTGAAGCTGAGAAAGCCAGCCATACCATCGCCAACAAATTTGCATATCTCATACCCTGGTTTCCACCTCAGTATCATTAGACCCCAAACAAACTGTAGTATTAGTCCCCACAAAACCGGCGTCCAGCACACCTGGAACGGAAGTGAAGTTATAATCACCGGAAACAGAAAGAAAACAGATGGTTACATATATCATGCTTAGAATATCGTTAAATGGATAACAGTAACATTATTGTCGTCTCCGACCATTGTCTTTTAGTTGCTCTATTACCTTTGTCCTTTGATCGATGCCCTATCATTGTTCGTATTATATTTAATATTGATATTTGTCGACAGTCTTCCGACATTTTTCGTAAGTCAGTCTTCCATTTACCAAATAAAGTTTGTTGACTTGTACATCATGTCGTCACAACGACGAAGGATTCTCGTAATTTCAACATGAAGAAAGCTAGATACGGTTGTAGCCGCCAAGTTTTACTAACCTTGGAGGGAGCTTTGGATGTGATGAAGACGATGAAGACCAACAAACACAGACCGCCCAGAGAGACCAGCCTCTCGGTGTCGGCTCGGAGGTCGATAGCAAGGAATATGATTATTGCCAGGAAAACAAGGATAGTCACACACCTGAAACAAGGATAGCAACCAATCTAAAACAACAATGGTCAGACATCTAAAACCAGGATATATGTAGCTACAGATTTTGAAAAAACAATGATCAGACATATGACACAAGGATACATGTAGCTACAAATCTAAAACAACAATGGTCAGACATCTGAAACAAGGATACATGTAGCTACAAACCTAAAACATGAATAGTCAGACATCAGAAACAAGGATACATGTAGCTACAAATCTAAAACAACAATGGTCAGACATCTGAAACAAGGATACATGTAGCTACAAACCTAAAACAACGATGGTCAGACATCAGAAACAAGGATACATGTAGATACAAATCTAAAAAAAGAATGGTCAGACATCAGAAACAAGGATACATGTAGCTACAAACCTAAAACATGAATAGTCAGACATCAGAAACAAGGATACATGTAGCTACAAATCTAAAACAACAATGGTCAGACATCTGAAACAAGGATACATGTAGCTACAAATCTAAAAGAAGAATGGTCAGACATCAGAAACAAGGAGACATGTAGCTACAAATCTAAAACATGAATAGTCAGACATCAGGAACAAGTATACATGTAGCTACAAATCTAAAACATAAATAGTCAGACATCAGGAACAAGGATAGATGTAGCTACAAACCTAAAACATGAATAGTCAGACATCATGAACAAGGATACTTGTAGCTACAAACCTAAAACAACAATGGTCAGACATCAGGAAAAAGGATACTTGTAGCTACAAATCTAAAACAACAATGGTCAGACAGCAGGAACAAGGATACTTGTAGCTACAAATATAAAACGACAATGGTTAGACATCAGGAACAAGGATACATGTAGATACAAATCTAAAAAAAGAATGGTCAGACATCAGAAACAAGGAGACACGTAGCTACAAATCTAAAACATGAATGGTCAGACATCAGGAACAAGGATACATGCAGATACAAATCTAAAACAACAATGGTCAGACAGCAGGAACAAGGATACTTGTAGCTACAAACCTAAAACAACAATGGTCAGACATCAGAAACAAGGATACAGGTAGATACAAATCTAAAACAACAATGGTCAGACAGCAGGAACAAGGATACTTGTAGCTACAAATCTAAAACGACAATGGTTAGACATCAGGAACAAGGATACATGTAGCTACGAATCTAAAACATCAATGGTCAGACATCTGGAACAAGGATACTTGTAGCTACAAACCTAAAACAACAATGGTCAGACATCAGGAACAAGGATACTTGTAGCTACAAATCTAAAACGACAATGGTTAGACATCAGGAACAAGGATACATGTAGATACAAATCTAAAACAACAATGGTCAGACATCAGGAACAAGGAAACATGTAGCTACAAATCTAAAACATGAATAGTCAGACATCAGGAACAAGGATACATGTAGCTACAAACCTAAAACATGAATAGTCAGACATCTGAAACAAGGATACATGTAGCTACAAATCTAAAACAACAAGGGTCAGACATCAGGAACAAGGATACATGAAGATACAAATCTAAAACAACAATGGTCAGACATAAGGAACAAGGATACATGTAGCTCCAAATCTAAAACATAAATAGACAGACATCTGGAACAAGGATACATGTAGCTCCAAATCTAAAACATAAATAGTCAGCCATCAGAAACAAGGATACATGTTGATACAAATCTAAAACAACAAGGGTCAGACATCAGGAACAAGGATACATGTAGATACAAATCTAAAACAACAATGGTCAGACATCAGGAACCAGGATACTTGTAGCTACAAATCTAAAACATAAATAGTCAGACATCTGGAACAAGGATGCATGTAGATACAAATCTAAACAGAAACTGTCAGACATCTTGAGGAAAAGTAGCAACATAGTCTGAAATAAGATTTGTACTTCAGCTTTTCATCATTTTAAACGGGCTACAATTAATCTGTTAACAAGGCAACTGATCTATTTAAAGTCTGTGTGACTCATTGATGATATGAATTTTAGTAGGAGGTTGAAGACATATATTCTACCAACTGAGCTTGGTTAGCAGAAATGCTATTGCTCAATTGCGCTACAGTCTAATATCAAAGGGAGTGTACTAAAAAATACTTTTATAACCCTGCTTTAATCACTTCTGAAACAAGGGTGCAAAGTGTACGCAGCGTATTGTTTTTGATATATTGATCCATCGACCTTCTAATATATCCACCATAACAGTCAGGCGTATGTGTACGTGTTAACTGTCTTTAAGTGTCGCTGTTCCGTATAAGGCGTGATTATCAATGAGATATCACGTATATATGTAACTGGTCTCGTCTGAACCTTATAAATATTCATTGTTGGGTACTGGTCACTTTAAGGGTCCCCGCATCACTGCCAAAAACTGTAACTATGTATAGGAAACTGTTTCGCTATGAACACAGCATTGATAATCCATTTCTGAAAAGAAAACTATACTGTGCGGGATTTTATGATGATATAAAGATGAAATGAGTGTAAATAGCGTGAGAGATTTGAACCCTGGACATTAGGTTGTCATACTTTCACCCTAACCAACTGAGCTCTTTACGCCTCTGTGCACAGGTACCGAAGGCACAATCATCAGAATTGATGGAACCTCCTTAAAGATAATAATAATGAGAATAAGCTACTAGGTTAGCGAAAGTGCTTTTAAACCAAAATTAAGGGGAGGCTACTGTATACACGAAAAACCACAGTGGAACTCTCTAGTATTTTGCCTGCAGTGAGCAGAGCAGTTCAATCTGATATTCATGTCACAGTCAACACACCTATTTCTTATATTTCATTGTGCATTTCATATTTTACTTCAGTTTTATTTCCTACAAACTATTTCATTTGAATTTGACTAACGAAACAACTCCAGTCTGAATACTGGTGGAACAACCTTAACACAATTAAACTATCGAGGAAAACAAACATTTCTTATTAATATCTGAACAACTCTTGTCCAATTTACCATCGGACTAACCCCCACTCGATTTACCTTCGGAAAATCCTCCAAATCTTTGTCTTTATTCTACAGCGTTTCCTGGCAAGTATTCGGAACCTGATGGGTTTGGCGATGAACTTGGCGATGTCCTGGAGACGTATGAAGCGATGAAGGACAAAGAGTACAACCAGAGTGGCGTCGACGACGGACAAGAACGCTGACGATGGGTCGTAGATGATAGCGTAGACGACATACACGACGTAACCAGCCGTAGACGTCAGATAAAGCAGATCGATGAATCGGTGCCATGTCCATTTCTTGCAGTTGCTCAGTGAATCCGATGTTGAGTCGAACAACGTGCCAAATGTGTCAGAAGCCTCCACAACCCTTGGCGGCGCACAAGGAGGTCGGCGAGTACGTCGTCCGTCTCCTGGCCCAGTACTGTTTACATGGTCATTGACCAGCGGTTCTGTAGTGTCTTCGGTCAAGGTTTGATCTCCACGGACACCCATCACTTACACACACGCGTAGTAAAAAGAAACACAAGTTCTGTCGTGAATAACTGTTGAAGGTATCAGCCAGACAGATAGTATCAGCGATCTATAAGCTGGGGAGCACAACAAGATATTTACAATCCGTTAAGACACCTTAAGCTAGTGAGTAAGATAGTTTACCTGTAAAACTAACGGAAATCTGATACAAAATAAATCCACCGTGTCCAAAACTTAGATAACCTGACCTGGCTGACCACTGACGTTGATAACGTCTGCTTTTCAATGAAGCTTGGCCTCGTACTGTATTACGATCATTGACCTATAAAATAAAGTTGTCCTTTTCAAAGATTATCAACAGTTGGTACACAAGTCTGGTTACTAGCGTTGTGGTGGTCATTCCGGTATGAATACCCTTCCAATGAGTATCACTAGCGCTGTGGTGGTCACTCCGGTGTAAATACCCTTTCAATGAGTATCACTAGCGTTGTGGTGGTCACTCCGGTATAAATAACCTTTCAATGAGTATCACTAGCACTGTGGTGGTCACTCCGGTATGAATAGCCTTCCAATGAGTATCACTAGCACTGTGGTGGTCACTACGGTATGAATACCCTTTAAATGAGTATCACTAGCGTTGTGGTGGTCACCACGGTATAAATACCCTCTCAATGAGTATCACTAGCGTTGTGGTGGTCACTCCGGTATAAATAACCTTTCAATGAGTATCACTAGCACTGTGGTGGTCACCACGGTATAAATACCCTTTCAATGAGTATCACTAGCGTTGTGGTGGTCACTCCGGTATAAAAACCCTTCCAATGAGTATCACTAGCACTGTGGTGGTCACTCCGGTATAAATACCCTTTCAATGAGTATCACTAGCGTTGTGGTGGTCACTCCGGTATAAATATCCTTCCAATGAGTATCACTAGCGCTGTGGTGGTCACTCCGGTATAAATACCCTTCCAATGAGTATCACTAGCGTTGTGGTGGTCACTCCGGTATAAAAACCCTTCCAATGAGTATCACTAGCGCTGTGGTGGTCACTACGGTATTAATACCCTTCCAATGGGTATCACTAGCGTTTTGGTGGTCACTCCGGTATAAATCCCCTACCAATGGGTATCACTAGCGTTTTGGTGGTCACTCCGGCATAAATACCCTACCAATGGGTATCACTAGCGGTGTGGTGGTCACTCCGGTATAAATACCATTTCAATGAATATCACTAGCGTTGTGGTGGTCACTCCGGTATAAATAACCTTTCAATGAGTATCACTAGCACTGTGGTGGTCACTCCGGTATAAATACCATTTCAATGAGTATCACTAGCGTTGTGGTGGTCACTCCAGTATAAAAACCCATTCAATGGGTATCACTAGCGTTTTGGTGGTCACTCCGGTATAAATACCCTACCAATGGGTATCACTAGCGTTGTGGTGGTCACTCCTGTATGAATATCCTTCCAATGAGTATCACTAGCGTTGTGGTGGTCACTACGGTATGAATACCCTTTCAATGAGTATCACTAGCGTTGTGGTGGTCACCACGGTATAAATACCCTTTCAATGAGTATCACTAGCGCTGTGGTGGTCACTCCGGTATAAATACCATTTCAATGAATATCACTAGCGTTGTGGTGGTCACTCCGGTATGAATATCACTAGCACTGTGGTGGTCACTCCGGTATGAATATCACTAGCGCTGTGGTGGTCACTCCGGTATAAAAACCCTTCCAATGAGTATCACTAGCGCTGTGGAGGTCACTCCGGTATAAATACCATTGCAATGAGTATCACTAGCGTTGTGGTGGTCACTCCGGTATAAATACCCTTTCAATGAGTATCACTAGCGGTGTGGTGGTCACTACGGTATGAATACACTCAGAGTGTGGTCATAATAACGTGAATGTCTAAAACTGTGCGTGAACCTGAATAGAAAATGTTCATTACTATATAACTATGTATGATTGTGAATAAATGTGTTGTAATTATCATGTATCCGTGTATACCACATTGGTCTATCAAAACGGAGCCGGGTCGTTTCGCCCAAATTACGTTCGCACATCACGTTCGCACCACTGGTCGTTTCGCCGTAAATACAGTTCTCTTTAGGTTTCAAGTTTCAAGTTTTATTCAAACTTTAGGCCATTGGCCCATCAGTATACAATACATATATACACAAATCATGGACAAAGTACAGAGAATGAAGACAATCTTATTCCATTATGATACCCTTAATTTGTTTGCCTCATAGATAACTGAACGACTTTAAACACATTTTTTTTCCAATAATAGCTTTTGATAAAACGGGATCTGATATTTTGGAGTAAACTCCGAATTTCAATTTTTATTAGTTTGTTCTAAAGAACAGACTAATAAAAAATGAAATTCGTCCTCTACTTCAGGGTGGTGTTACACTGTTTAATATCTACGTTCTCTAGGTATATTATTATACCTTCCAACTTCTACAAATGCGATATTTCATTGGTATATATTTTGTGAGGTAAAATTGTAATGATTCTCCAAAATCTATATGTTTATACAATAAACATTTAGGAGAGTTTTCCACTGTGGCCCTTAGGAATTGTATGCCTTGGTCAAACATTCTTTGTTTTATCATTGGTAATAACAAACTTTCCTGAAAAATACATGGATTTAACCAAACATCACTAAAACCTGGATTGTTTAATTCATCTCTTACTACTATAGCCCAGTTGAAATCATGTTTACTAGGCTACAACATTGTAATAAAAATCTATGGGAAGTGGATAGATTGTTTCGCCCTTATATATTATAAATATTGTTTGTAATGTTATAATGGTTACAATCTAACAGTTTTCATGTTTCACGCACAGCTGTGTTTTATGCAGGGTGTTAGCGACATTGTACGTGCAGGTCACAGGGACCCGAGAATTTGATACAGTTATGTTTAGACCTAGACTAAGATGTTCAGAGTATTTTTACATGTTTTAGGGGTTTAGATCGACTTTCGGTAAATATGACACCCTAGTGGTCATATATTCTCGTATATTAAACCATGGGGTGTCATTTTTGCCGAAAGTCGATTTTAACCCGATTTTTCGGTAAAAATGCCACCCCCAAAAAAGGAAGGGAAGAAAGCTCTCGGTGTCGAAAAATCGACCCCATATAACTTTCACTGCTCATTTCTATTGCAGGAATGAAAATGGATTATTTCTGTCGGAATTAATTCGCGTAATATAGTTCAAGTTATACCTATCTTAGTTTCATTCCACTAATTTTCCCTTAAAAATGCCACCAAAGTACAACATACCTGTGACTACACCGACCACGTGACAAGCGGCAGGTGAGTTATGTTCACAGATATAGTCCACTGGACATGATCGGACCGCGTCATATTGCGTACAGACAGCAGTCAAGATGAACAGGAAAAGGAAGAGAGGGAATGTTTACATAACTCTACGGCCGGGTAATATCAGGTATACACAAGATACAATCGCTAACACCATGCATGTGACCAATTCCAAGGGACACGTGACAAAGATGCCCCTGGGAGAGGTAGCGGACAAAGTACTGAGAGGTGATATCAATATTGAAGCCATTCCCAAAATCAGTGTGTTTTGTTTGCGTAACACCTGGTTTTCTTTAGACAATCGCAGGTTATGGGTGTTCAAGAAACTACAGTGTTTTCTGGATAATTCAAGGGACACACATTTCAGTATTACGTGCCTCGAAAGAGATTGTCAGTGTGTGAACATGTCAAAAATCACCACGTCCAATAATGGGGAGGATGTTGTGGTTCGGAGGGATCCGGGCGGTTCAAAATGGAAACAAATGGAAGCAACCATCACGGACAAGTATCCTCGGAAACTGAACAACCCCACAGGTTTCATACGCACGTTCACTGCCAACAGTAACATGTGTGGGCGGGGTCCTTTACTCAGTCTTCCGTCCAATGCCAATAACTTCCGCCTTGACCCCCTTGTTATCAAGCCCCGCATACATCCCCCGGACCTCTGCGACGCCCCTCCAGCCTACCACCCTCGGCGTCCCCGACTCCTTGGTCACCCTGACTACCTCGACATGTTTCCCCAGTCCCCCGAGGAACCCTACTTTCACGGGGAGGAGTATATCCCGGAGGTATACGACGAGTGGTACTGGCGCCAGGCAGACAAATATTACAGCTACTCCGACGAAAACTTCTCCCGACCCCAACATAACTTTACACATGACTTTAAGTTCCCCAAAAATATTGACATACCAGGCAGGAGAAAAGCCCATGGACGGCGACGTGTGAACTTAGACGAAGAGGAGGATGCATTTGACTGGCTTTACAGGGACTTTTGATCCCCACCTCCCAACATGGACAGTACGACAAAACCGATAGAGATATTGTAGCCGACACTTTTCTATTATTATTTTAAGTAATTGATGATGTATAAATGCAAGGGAAACGATTTCCAGTGTATGACGAGTATACTCGACAACGTTGACATCATTAGACTGTTTATATCCGTCGTTTTAAGAGCTATGGTACAGGTGTAACGCCATACCTATTTTTTTAATCAATAAGATAATTTTACAGTCATATATTTGTTAATGTAAGCATTGTATGTTTTCTAAGAATTGTTTTTACTTTTGCGTAGTGCTGTGTCGATGATTATTATTGTGCTAGTCCGTCGATGAAGGAAAAAACAAACAACCCTGTTCTTAAAATGGGTAATGCAAGTTAATTTAATATTGTTGTTTTAAAGTATTCGTATTTTAATTATTTGGTAACCGTTTTATTGTAGGTAAGCTCTCTATTTTTATTCCAATATCGAATTATAAACAGAGCGATATTATATTATATAGTTATTACGGTGTGTTTTAATGCCTATTAATACTCACGTGCTAGTTAATCGTTATGTTATTGGTGTCGCGTACATATGGTACACGGTCTAGTCTTTGATAGATTTTAGGACAGTTTGGATGAGGCGGTAACAAACCAGGTAGAATGGAATAAAGATTGTTCATTAGAGCTTTTATCATTGTGTATATAAGATACGTGTTTATCCCTGGTATATTTTGAAGACCATGCCCTCTAATGCACTTCTGTAGGGATATGAATGTAAATATGTTGTAGAAATCGTGCAATGCTTTAGATATCGTGTGAAGTTGTAGAGATCGTGTCATGTTGTAAAGATAGTGCCATGCTTTGGAGATCGTGTCATGCTCTAGAGATGTGTCATGGTGTAAAAATCGTGCCATGCTGTGGAAATAGTGTCATAACGTAGAGATTTTGTCATGCTGTAGAAATCATGTCATGTTGTAGAGACCGTATCATGCTGTAGAGAGCGTCATGCTGTGGAGATAATGTCATGTTGTAGAGGTCGTGTGATGTTTTAAAGGTCGTATACTGCTGTAGAAATTGTGTCAGGTAGTAGCGATTATGTCATGCTGTAAAAATCATGACATGCTGAATAGATCGTGTCATGCTAAAGAGAAAGTTTTAGTGTATATATAATGTCACGCTGTAGAGATAGTGTCATGTTGTAGAGACAGTGTCATGTTGTATAGACAGTGTCATTTTGTAAAGATCGTGTCATGTTGAAGAGATCGTGTCATGTTGTAAAGAAAGTGTCATGTTGTAGAGACAGTGTCATGTTGTAGAGATAGTGTCATGTTGTAGAGACAGTGTCATTTTGTAGAGATCGTGTCATGTTGAAGATATCGTGTCATGGTGTAGAGACAGTGTCATGTTGTAGAGACAGTGTCATGTTGTAGAGACAGTGTCATATTGAAGAGACAGTGTAATGTTGTAGAGACAGTGTCATGCTGTAGAGATCGTTTCATGTTGTAGAGACAGTGTCATATTGTAGAGACAGTGTCATGTTGTATAGATCATGCCACGCTGTAGAGATAGTGTCATGTTGTAGAGGAAGTGTCATGTTGTAGAGACAGTGTCATGTTGTATAGATCATACCACGCTGTAGAGACAGTGTCGTGTTGTAGAAGTCGTGTCATGTTGTAGAGACAGTGTCATGTTGTATAGATCATGCCACGCTGTAGATATTATCATGTTGTAGAGGAAGTGTCATGTTGTAGAGACAATGTCATGTTGTATAGATCATACCACGCTGTAGAGACAGTGCCGTGTTGTAGAAGTCGTGTCATGTTGTAGAGCCAGTGTCATGTTGTAGAGGTCGTGTCATATTGTAGAGATAGTGTCATGTTGTATAGATCATGTCATGCTAAAGAGTAAGTGTCATGTTGTAGAGACAGTGTCATGCTATTGAGATCGTGTTATGTTTTAGATGTTGTGACATTGTGTAGAGATACTGTCATGTTTTAGAGATGAGTCATAGTGTAAACATCTCGTCATGCTTTAGATAATGTAGCAAGGTGTACAGATTACGATTGTGCCGGGTTGTAGATATATATACATTTCCACTCTGTGTCCCGTTGTAGACATTATGTCGTGCTGTAGAGACATCAGTTTTAGTGTTTGCTGAACAGAGTATTGTGATACTATTTATGTTTGTAAGATTGGTTTTACTTTTATCTTTTACATAATTACTGTATGGAATTGGGTAGTTTTATGTAACGTTTGATGATGTGTACAGAATAATAATCAAGTGAGTGTTAACAGGGACACATACAACATGATAACCAAATCATCATTTGTTGTATTAGAATGTTCCCTTATTTAATAGAATATCATATGCGCATGGGTAAGACAACGTTTTACCTAGTCCCAAGGTTGAGTTTATAGCAGTACTTCAAACTTACATCATCCATGACATTGATTCCGAAATCCTGTATTTTATTATCCTTTATTTTTGAAGGGTAGCTAAATGGTTCGTTCTTGTGATTATAGTTGTCAATTCTGTAATTTTATGAAATATCCAACAACTTGTTTCATCTTTGTGTTGTGTGTGTAGTTTAGCAGATCCAATATGAGAAAAAAATGTTACTGAGACCATTTAGATAGAGCAGTCCGGGACAACAGTTTAATATCCAGCACTGGACTGAGTAGCAGTTAAACAAAATAAGCTATTTATTTATTTACTCCGATTACTGTCCAAAAACACTTTGCACAAACATGTATTGTATCTCATCTGTGATTTAACGTACAAAATAATGACTGTAATAGCACCATTATTAAGTCAAGATAATGATATTTAAAAACTCTATCGGTCAAGATAAGAAATAAGACAACATTTTATCATTAACAAAAGTTATAAATTAAAGGGAGGTAACTCTAACACAAAAGCGATGTACAAGGAGATAACTAGCACATCACAGCAGATACCATCAACGATATCCAGGAGTTACGCTCACTTACGCTCTCTGCACCCCTGGAATATGTCATAGCAGAATCGAAGGTTGCGTGTGCACCGCCTTGTTCCTTTGATGTACATCAAAACTATCTCGCTGTCGCGTAACGGTAAAAAATGACCAACTCTAAAGTCGGGCATCTCTCCTTTGTAATCGTCAAAGGACAGACATCAGCCTAGCGCTTGGTCAAGTGTTTTTTTTACACGAGACCATTCAAACAGCTATCTTTGTGCCTTCAATTTTGCTATGACATATTCCAGGGTGCAGAGAGCGTACGTGAGCGTAACCCCTAGATATCGAGGATGGCCAGAGACGTCTAAAACAAGTATTTAGTCCAGATCTGAACACATATTCTATAACGAGCAAGGCAATGAATAAGGTACCAAATTTAACAAGAGACCCATGGGTCTTAATAGCTCACCTGTTCTTTTTTGATAAGAAACAGCCAAATGGATTTCAAGAACATGTTTCAAATCTTGGTGTTAATTTTGCATAACTGCATGTTTTGTCATGATATAAAATAGAATTTGTCATCCTACTGCATTTATAAATGGATTATTTTGATAAGTAGTTCCCTGGACCGTTGTTCGAACCATCTGATACTGAACCTCACCTAAAATTTACAAACACGAATAGTTTAATATTTATTGAAATTTTCTGCACGTGTCGGGACAAATAACTCTTGTTGGTTGCTTCATCCTATATAGAAAGGAGACTACTCTAAAACAAAACAAGAGGCCCAATGGGCCTGCATAGCTCACCTGGTATTATTCCCACACTTGTAACCTTAAAAGTGATCTTAGATAAAGATAAAGGCAAAATATCAGTACAGTGTATTTATGATTAAAAGTCATTCAGAAGAACATGTTAAAAGATTTAAAAACATTTCACCGCTGTGACCTTGATAGTCGAACAAGGTCATTATGGTGAACACATTTTATAGCCCTTCATCTCAGGATGCAACTTACAAAATATCACCACCCTATCTTTTTGTTTATTGAAATTAGGTCATTTAAATGTTTAAACATATTTGACTAAATGTGACCACGAAAGTGAATCAAGGTCATTCAAATGAAAAAGCTTGATAGCCCTTCATCCAAGCATGCTACTGGATAAATATCAACATTTTGGCCGTCGTGGTTATTCAGAAGAAGTCGTTTGAAGATTTTAAACAAATTTGACTCCTGTGACCTTGAATATAATCAAGGTCTTTCACTTAGCCCTTAATCCCACCATGCTACTGCCAGATATCAACATTCTAGGCCTTATGGTTATTCAGAGATTCAGAGATTTTTATTATCACTCAGGCACACTATTGTGCGCAACAAGAGGTCATCATAAAGTACAATATAACAATGATATGGTTGACCGTAAAGCAATCATCTTACTATGCTAGCGTACAATAATATAGTGGAAACTATTACACTCCTCATACAATGATAAACACAATATTACACTGTACTATCATACCTTATTATAATAGACAGTATAACGCACTGATCATACAATGACACTCATCATACACTGTGATATACATTATTACACTCATTTTACAATACTATTACGATGGTATAATACATAGCATTACATTCACACATACCGTGCGTTCACACTATGGTATAGCAGGCACTGTTGCATCCATCTTACAGTACAATCCTACAATAATATTATTACAGTATTACACATATATTACTCGCACTCCATGATACATATATTATAGATAGTATACCACACCATACAGTGCAATCATACCATGGCATAATAGTGACTATACTACTCATCATACCATATAATATTACAAAGGTATAATAGACAGTGTTACAATCCCATCATACAATACTGTAATAGACAGATAACAAACAAACCATGATAAGCAAGCTGTAACCACACTCATTATGCAATACAATTATGTTAGGTTTAGCAAATGATCAGTAATATCTATATGTATACAAAAGTTTACAGTTTGATGTGTGAAATTCACATATTATTTTTTAATTGTCTTTCTAGTAATTGTATGAACAGCGATAGATTTGATAATATTCTAACATTACATATTGATATTAATCCTTTCATTTTATGAACAGATGGATTAGAGGTGTAATAAATAGGTATATATTTTCTGCGGATTTGACTTACATAAGCATTTGAACATATAAACAAATAATGATACTCGCTTCCAACTCCAGTAAAACAAAGCGGACAGATTCTGCCTTCACGTGGTGTTCTAGTCCATCGCCCAGTCTCTATAGGCAGAGATATATTACTGGTTCTGAACTTACAGATAGTTATTCTATCTTTTTGTTTGAGCATAGTTAAGTATTTTTCAAACTGAAATTGATGTTTAAATATTGCATATGTTTGACCCCGGGAAGAATTTTCAATATCAGTATACCATTGTTGTATAAATTGGTCATACAGAATAGTTTTAAAACTAACCCTAAGGTAATTTTTATTCATAGTGCAAGTTTTTTGTTGTAACCATACGTAACTTAGTCCCGTGCAATTGAATAGATTCTTGATATATGAAATCCATTTAAAATCAGCGAAATCATTTTCATGTAAATTCAGCATAAGCTTGTACATTATACTAGACAATTTATTTTCACCTGTAATTAGTTTATACCAAAACATTATCATTCTAGATTTAATTTCAATATTCAGAGGGTACCTACCCGTTTCACCATATACCATTATATTTGCTGTGGAGC